>NW_006800284.1:490645-522303 GCF_000485575.1 Poecilia formosa
TATATATATATATATATATATATATACTATTTTTAGCAAATTTATGATTTTTCAGGCTTGTAAATATTCTTGTTTTTTCTAGAAAATTTCTGAGATCAATATCAAAATTTCTGAGTGTTTTTTGGCGGACATTGATGCCTTTGTTCTATCTACAATGGCCCTAATGCGCCGTTGTAGGAAAAGCTATAGAAAGAAAACAAATAATTTAAGCTGAAAATCCACAGAGACTGAAAGTTTTATTCCCCATTCGTAGTTTATTTTGCATCCACAGTGTCTTCCCCTTTTCCCTGCATCACCTGGATGCTCCCTCCCCTCAGAAAACAGACTTATTCAGACAGCAGGTCGGCCAGATGAGAGAGGGAGACCTAAATCCCTACTTCTATTTATGTACGACCGGACGATGCTCGCTTGCCCCACAACTGCTGCAGGGCAGATAATGACTGTTTCCCCGCCGGCTGCAGTTGTAGCCAATGTCATTTCCAGGTGATTATTTAGGCTAATTGCAGTCTGGTTAATGTGTGCATTGGATTAAACATTTTTACTGGGGTCTAAACTGGATCAGTCGATGAAACATCTGCGTTTCCAGTTTAATGACTGGAAGTAATGTCTCAGGACTGACCTCTGGCTTTCGGATCATTTATGTTTAAAAAGTACTTTAAATTTAAAAGCTAATGTCATCTGATCAACAAAATAATTTATAAACTGTTGGATTTAATCTGATCAACTTTTAGCTGCAGTCAGAATATATCAAGGTTTATGTCCATTGCAGGTAGCCTTATGATCATTTGGGGACAAAAATAAATAAATCTTTGACATGTTTTTATAAAATTCACAATTTTCTTCCCTGAATTAACCAATTTCTCATTTTTGAAGCTCCATTAATGTTCAGAATTCCTGTTTTGCAAAGATCTAAGAATAATGATAGCCATTTTTACACTTATTTTGCATTTTTATTATGGAATATTAAGAAATATTGTTTAAATAATTAAGTCTTGCTAAGTATCAGGTGTAGGATGTGAGAGTATTAGCTGTCTGAATAAAATTTGGAAATATTTTTTAAAGTAGGGCACAGCTAAAGCTCACCGAGTTTAGCTGCCTTTCTGTCTGCACTTCACATTAAAAATGGAAAATAAATGCTTTTAATGTTTAAGGCCTTTTTACCTACATTCCCAATTTTCAAAACAAGTCTGCCATTTGATCTAATGATCAAGCTTTTCTAATTGTCACCAAAGCTTTCAGAATAAAACAAACTAACTTTTTAAAGTAATTTAAATTCTCCTCCTCCATTCACTGTGACAGCTAATTAAAACAGCCAGCGTCTCGTGTAGGCGGAGTGTTGATACTTAATTCTTGCCATCTGAAGATTTACAAATTTACACTGGCGAGAGAAAACGCTCACAAAAACAAACAAAAAATCAACTTACTGGTGTCAGATCACGTATTCCAGTCCTATAAGTATTCCCTTACTTATTTTTAATCTATTTCTTAAGAGAAGAGCCGAAGGCTAAAAACTGGAGCTAACTAGCCATCTAGTTCGTTTTGCTGCACCCAGCGCCGTTGTTGGCGCATGCGCAATGACATAGTTTTCGTCAGCGTCCGTTCTTCTTTGTCATAATGGCGTTTGTGTAACAAGTGAAGCAAACATTACCGCCACCAACTGGTAAAACTGTCCCTTATATCAATGAAGTAACGGGCTGAATAATGGGCATACGTTTATCTTTTTTAAAATGTCATGCGATTTATCCGGACTACCTTTGTGATCGATAGGTAGATCGCAATGGATGTATTGATCCTCTCTCAACAATTATTCAAAGTTTTTCTTGAACTCTGTCCCTTTTGACCTTGGAACCATACCAGATAGTACTGTACGCGAACCAGTTAAAAACTAAACAGGATTATATTAAAATTCAGATCAATCTGTATGTACATGATTGAATTGTTTAGTTTTAACTGCTTATTTTGGCGGGAAAAGGTCCAGTTCAATAATTTTATCTCGAATGGGATCAAAACAAATAAGATTATTGTAGATTTTTTAAGAGACACATAGAAAGTTAAAAAAATGTTCATTATGAACAGTTGTGGGCAACTTCCACTAACAAACTAACAGACTACATGTAATATGAACTGAAGTTAGCACTTTAGCATTAGCAGAACTAATGTTTATGATTAGAGATTTAGGGTAAGCGCAGCTAGCTTTTTAGCTAGCAGCACAGACAGGTACATTATAATAGAGCGTCTTCAGTTACAGGCTCCTTAATACGCTGCAATACAGACAGCAACAGGAGATCCCTCCTGCCCACAGCTAAACTCTACAACAACTCTATGAGGAAACTTGGATGAACTACATTTAGTTTCTCTTTATTATTATTATTAATAAAGTGTTTTTGAATGAAATTGTAGTTTAAAATTGGTATAAATTGGTGCCATATAAAACAAGAACAAAATAATGGAAAGAAAATGCTGCAATTTTGTCTTATACAGTGGCATAAAACTCTGGCATCCCTTCCTAAAGCTCTTCAGATATAATTGCATCATTTTGTAATAAGTAAAAAGTGCATTTCCTGGAATTGCTTCAGGCGTCGCTTTCAGGTTGGTTGCCACAGAAACCGTGCAAACATAAACACAACTTCTGCAAAGGCATCAGGTAAATAAGCACTTTGAACAAGCAACACTCAACTTTAAATGTGGGGAAAAAAGAAGAGAAAGTTCTATGTGGATGGTAAATACACAGCAGCGTTCTCAGCTTGTCATTTAAAAATATATCAGCACTAAGCGCAGCTGCAGCCTGTTGCCTGAAGTGAGAAGCTGTCTTTGAATTAAAATCTGCAGAAGATGATAAGATTTCCCCAAAGTGTGCCAGAACAGCGCTGAACGCCTCAAAATGCTATCAGCATCCACTTAATATATTCAACAAACCCTGTCAAATCATAATCCTCCCCTGCCTTTAGATGCAGTATCACTTTTTATGCTTCAGCTGGTTTTTATAGATCAGAAAAACAAGTTCATTATTAAGGCTCTCTCCATCTGAGGGAAATAAATAGGTTTTAATTAACAAACAGCTGGTGTGTGCAGAGATCCTGATAAAAGGGTCAAAGTTAATGGACTGGTGAGATTTCAGAAAGAAAGAAAAGCTGCTCTGATGATGAGATGATCATTAAAGTACGAGCAGAACCTAGTTAAAATTATTATTAGTATGAGAGAATATGCAGCTCCAAACTGGTGTGTAATCTTTAAATGTCAGTAGCTAATTTTCCTTTATGTGCGCAAAACTTTGTCGATATGATGCTAAAAAACACAATTTCTCAAATGCGGTGTTTCCATTAAATAACAAAGGCAGTTAAAATCATCCAAGAATACTTCTGTTCACGCAATAAATAATTAAAAACATCATCCTTCAACTACTTACTATTGTGTTCTTCATCATTTCCACCAGTAGTAACATCCTGTTGCTGATCATGTGACATGTGTGATATGTAAAAATAGTTTCCATTGCAGTTTTGCAAAATACCATTTTGATACAGAAAAACCTCATCCTAATGCAAAACCTTTCATTTATTTTTTTATTGCAGTGTTTTCATTAAGAAAATTTATTTTAAGAATTCCAATTCACGCAATTTTACAGTCAATGGAGACACAGATATTGTGTTATCAACTAAGAGCGCCACTGGCTGCTTTTCTGTTGATCTTAAAATTACCCAAGCTATTACTAAATTTGCTTAATTTTGAAAAGGCATAAAACGTTTTTGCACTAGGATGAAGTGGTTTGGTTTATTTCATAATGCTAATGGAAACACTTATTTCGCATCACGAGTCACATGATCAACAACAGGTTGTTACTTCTGGCAGAAACATCAAAGAAGAAGACAACAGGAAGTGGCTGGAGGATGATGGCATTCCATGATTTTTAACAATATATTGTGTAGACAAACTTACTCACGTGTGATTTTAATTGCATTTCTTACTCAATGGAAACATTGCAATTGGTTTTTTGATGTTAGCAAAATATTAAAGTTTTGCATACATTTGTAAAGGAAACGCAGCTTGTGTTTCCAGTAACCATAAAATTACGAAAATAAATTGACTTAATGAAAATGCATCAATTTTGAGACATAATAATATCTCATATTTCGGAGCTAATACGTGGTGTTGTTTCTTGGCTTTATAGATTTTGTTTTATTTGGCAAAACATTTTTTGGCATCACATGGATCATGTGATCAACAACAGGATGCTGCTACTGGAACAAACGACAAAGAAGACGACAGGAAGTGGTTGGAAGATTATGGCATTGCATGTTTTTTTAACAACTTATCAAATGAACAAATTATTCATTTCATTTAAAGAACATGCAACTTTCAACATTTCATTTTGTTTTTATTGTGAAACAAACACATTACATCTGCAAGTCATGCTGGATACGTCTCTAAGAGCTCGCCTTGTCTTGCTGCTGGGATTGTTGCCCATTCCTCAAGATAAACCTTGAGGAATGGGCAAGGTTCCTCAAGGTTCCTCAAAAAATGCTATTAAAATAAAAAAAATTTAATAGCATTTTTTATTTAATGGAAATACCACAATTGCAAAACGGTGTTTTTTATTGTTTTTTTTTAATGGAATAACAAATTTTGCGTATATTTGTAATGGAAACGCAGCTAGTTTGCACCTATTAAAAGTCACCTCACATCAAACATCTCCCTGCTGGCACATGCAGGGTCTGTGAATTCAATTTGAATAAAAAACCTCAGACATTTATGTTGGATTCAACTCTTCCCCTCCTCTGTTTCTCATCACCTGTCTCCTGTCTTGACTGTGAAATCCCCAAAGCGACTGAGTGCTGCTGGGTTTGGAAAGTCAGGAAAGACGAGACCCACAGAAGGAGAACAGCAGAGGAGAAAACGGCTCATAGTGGAGATGCTAAAAATCCACTTTCTGAAGGGAAAGACCCAACGGCAAAATTTTTGCCATTTCAAACTGAACAAATTTAGCCTGTTTGTTTTTTATTTAAAGGACATTAATCAAAACTCTTGCAATTTTCTGTTTGTAAATAGTTTGAGTTATTTATCCCGTCATAAGAGAAAAAATGGTGGATAATTTTCAGTCATATTTTCACCATGGTATTTAATCATTTATAAATGTCACAGTTTCAAACTAAATTTTTAATTAGAGATTTAAATATTTACTTCCAAACCATATATTTGGTTAGCAAGTTAAATATCCACTTAAATTTAGTTTCAGTCTAAAGCTAAATAGACTGAAGTTAAACATTTAGCCTGCTAGTTTAATATCTAATAGCTTAATAAGCACTTTGAATTGCCTTGTTGCTGAATGTGCTATATAAATAAAATTACCTTACCTTACCTTAATATTTATATTGAAGCTAAGTAAACTGTTTAATTTACAAACTGAATACTTATTTAGCTAGCTAGATTTGTAGCTTCAAACTAAATATTTAGTTAGCATGCAGCCACAGATTCATTATTAAGGAGCAGAATTAGGATGATGGTACTAAAAATAAAGATTTTTTACTTTTTTCTCTGAATTTTCAGAAAAATCAGAATTCTGAGATTTAAATTAGAATTCCTATATCCTCATCTTTTTAAGAAAGATACATATGGAGACCTTTGTAAAAAAATTACTCTGAAATGATAAGATATCTCTGCTTTCGACAAAGCCATTTTTTATTTATTTTTGTTTTATAATTCTCTCAATATATAACATTTAGTAGGATTAAATACAAAATTTGCCTTTTAAGTTTTTTATTTACAGTTATCCTGCTGTTTTCAGTTGCTGTTATTTGTAGGCCTGCTGCTAGTAAACACGTCCATAATGACCTCTGCACAAATTTGGCACAGTAACCGTGGTGCGGCCTCAGCAGTGATGTATTCCCGCAGCTGCGGTGGTGGACCACGCAGCGGACAGGCGGCCTGCATGTGCCGCAGGCCAGCAAAGAGGGGATTGCAGAGGCATTTCTGCCAAGAGGATTAAGAGCCAGCTGCTGGGTGGATGTGTAGCATCCACTGGCCCAACACCGACTGCGCTGCAGCTTTAACCCAATGAAACCTTGTTCTTTCGCTCTCATTTCGCTGTGTTTTATTCCCTCTTTTGTTTGCTTCAGTCTCTGCGTCTCGGCTCCGCTCCGTCTTTGACATTTCCTTAATGCACGTTTTCAGTCGACAGGGATTTGGCTTTGCCTGTCACAGCACAGCGCTACTCTATTAATCCAGTTTGGGTTTTATTTTTTAATTTATTCTGTCCCTCTTTCTGCTCATGGCCTAAAAATGTATACCTAAGGTACAAAGAGACTGGCGGCCATGTTGGAAAGTAACACCTTTGTCACTTGGTGTAAAACTTACCAACTGGCTGCAACGTATTATAACCAGAATTAGATAGTAACTAGTTACATTTACTTGAGTAATCTGTTTGGAAAAAATATACTTTTTGTATTTTTATGTAAGTAATTTGTAAACCACAGCAGAGTCCAGTCTGTTGCCTAGCAACCCATGCTGACTTCCAGCACATTTTAGTCAGCTGGTTTTACTGCTGCACAATGGCTGCTGGAAAAGACAAGTGTTTTTGTTGTTCACTTACCACCCAGAAATTGCTTGTCGCGTTCTTGTTGGTTGTGCAGCAGGTTACCCTTGTGCTTTTCAAAGATGTACGGTTGCATAGTTGTGCATTTGTTTGCAACCATTTTCATGTGTAAGTGTAAATGCTGAGTTGGGGATTTATATTCCCTGGCTAGCCAAATAAAACTTATTCACAGCTGCAAATGTCACAAGACATCTTGAAAAAGGACAGCTTATAATTTTAGATAAATATCAACTATACTATAAACTAGCTATCATTTTTTAAAAGTCACACATTAATTTCTATGTTTAGAAGTTAAAATAAAGCTATAATAAAATTTAGCAAAAACAGAATAGGTCTTCTTTTTCTGTGGGATAAAAAAAAACAAAGATCCCAACTTAATGGCAAGAAAATCAGAACTAAAAAAACAATATTAGTACTTTTAGTGTTATTTTTGTGAAAATTAAATGCAAATATTCCAGGAAGAAAATGAAAGACAGCTAATAACCTGTTTATTATTATATCTAAATTTAAAAATATTAGCTGCTTCTTTTTAACTTTTATCCAAAGTTATAAGGATCCATTGTGATTACAATGATTTGTTTTCTGTAACATATAAAATATAAAATGTAAAAAGCTTTTTGTATTTACTTGAGTTGTCTTTGTTTGATATTAAAATGTGTTTCTGATTGGAAACATTTAAGTGTGACAAAACTGTAAAAACAAAAGAAATACAATAGAACGATAAAACGATAGAAACCCCCCCCCCCATATTAATGAATCTGTCATAATGTTTTCTGTTTTGAATCACCAGATCAAGAAGAGACATCAGAATGGAGGGAGGAGGTGGTCAGAAGTCTGGAAGGTAAAATTAAAGAAAAATGCATTTTCTTTCCGTTTTTTTAGATCATATAAAAGTTTATATTTCATAAACATTTTGCTTTTATTTTCCAAATAGTCCAATTTACAAACGAAGCCCAGACCTGACGAAAAACCCGATGACAAAATCTGAGCAGCTGCTGAGAATAGATGATCACGATTTCACCATGAGGCCGGCGTTTGGAGGTTGGAAACTACTTTAGAAATTAAACACTACACTAAGATCCAATCAGTGTTATTCTGTTTTTGTTGTTTTTGTTTTAACCTTTTAGTCCCGCAGGCTCTAATCTCCCTGAAACCTTAAGAACGCCATTATCAGCAGCAGCTCTGCTTCATGTTTTCATTTTGTTTCCACTGGAAGGATTTGTTGAACGATTATGCAAAAATAAACACAGACTGGAAGACAGTAATTATATAATGTATTTGTTATCTTTTACACTGCAAAAACACAAAATCTTAGCAAGTAATTCTTGTCCAGTTTTTAGAGCAAATATCTTAGTAAACTTAAAATCAGACAAAACTGACTTTTAAGTAACTTTTCAACAAGATACAGGAGCTTGTTTTAAGTTAATAATTTCTTAATAACGACGAAAATGTTCTGCTTCTTTTTAATCTACCACTACTGAATTAGTCGCTTATTAGTAGATTATTTCATTTATAGCAAGGGAAAATGTTTTGCTCTAAGTGAAATAATCTACAATGGAACTAGAACTTTTTCATCAATATTAAGGGATTATTAACTTAAAACAAACTCCTGCATCTTGCTGACAAGTTACAAGTTAGCTTTGTCTTATTCCAAGTGTTCAATGGAAACTAGACCAAGAATACTTTGTAAGGTTGTGTGTTTTTGCAGTGCTGCTTCTCCTTTGATGCAAAAACAAAAGCCTATTTTAGCAGCAACAAATCAGCCGTGACCGCTTTTAATTTGCAACATGTGGTGCTTGATTTTTTTTTTAAATCACAACAATCTACAAACACAAAGTGATGCTTTGCAGGATCGTGTTTGTGATGTCCAATGTGAAGCATGAAGAGGAAAAGAGAGTTGTGTTGCATCAGCTTTTATCTGTTATGACCTGATTGTTGTTTTCTGCTTGTGGGAATTTGATGATGCAGAGTACAGCGGCTGAAATAGGTCAAAGATAAATCAAAGCCTGACTGTCACAGCTGTAGCACGAGCATTTGCTGTATGCTAGTGTCTGTGCCATTGTTTTTTTTTTAATGCTGTTTCAATAAAAAAATAAACAAATCCAGTGAATATGAGCTACTTTCTCAAAAATACAATCTGTTTTAGAGTTTTTCAATGAAAGTTTTGTCATCTGAAGCATAAACGTTACTAGAATCAACACAGAAATAATTTTTTAAAGATTGTAGCCAAAATAATAATAAAACATTTTTTTTTACCATTCTGTAAGAATAAAAGCTGATTGAAGATTTAAATATGATCAAGGTTTGGCTTAGTGAAAAGAATAATTTTTGTGTACAGTGGTCTAACTCAAACTTTTATGTCCTATTATAATCTAAAATAAACAACACAGCAGTACATGTAATACTAAAAACATATATATAATAGCATTGAATAACACAAACTAAATGCTATTACATACAGAAAATAATTTCTTTATTGTAGTTGTTATGTAAATAATAGATTAATCTCTTCTTGCTTCTTGCTGCCATTGCTGGGGAAATATAAGATATCAAACTTGTTAACTGTAATTTCAATTTAAACCACAAGTGATGCTTTCAAATAGTTAAAGTAATATGGCACATTTAAATACCAATCTGCAAACCTAAATATTTCTTTTTTAAGTTTATTTCTCCTGTAAAGTTAAAATCATCAGCTGTAGTAACACTGGTATGATGTAAGTTAATTACAAATTATGCTAATGACAGCAGGAATGTTACACACATAGAGAAGCGTGGGAATGATGAGGTATCTGGTGTTGACATGTTAGTATTCGGGGCCCCAAATGAAAATCTGCTTTGGGCCCCAAAAAGGTTTTTCACCTGCCCTGGCGTTGCCATAGTGACAGTACATTAGGCACAGTAATGGTGTGTTTTATGAAAGAAAAATTAAGCAACATTAGTTTGGAAGGTCAGAAAAAAACAATTATGTATTAGAAAGCTGCTTTAATGACTAAAATAAAACTTTATTTCGACTAAACCGTAAAATCAGCTGGCTGGCTGAGAGGAGAGCTTTTGTAGGTAAAAGGTCGCAATGATTACGTGTTTAGTTACATTGTTTCTTATTTTCTAGAAAAGCAGAAAATAATATTTTGAAATTGTTTTTTCAGGTCCTCCAATACCTGTTGGTGTTGACGTTCAGGTGGAAAGTATTGACACCATCTCAGAGGTGGATATGGTAAGCATGACAAAGTTCTTTGGGTTCATAAAAATCATTTTAAATTAAAAAAGAAGTCATGAATTACAGGTTACACTTCATTTATTGGACATTAAGAACTCCATGTAATAGTAAAAAAAAAAAAAATGAACTGGACTGAACTGGAAGTGATCTGTGCCACTGAACCGCCATCTTGGTAGGCAAGCTCAGCGCAAAGCGTGAATGAAACAAAGTTAATAGCTGTAATGTACTTATATTGTTTATAAGTTAGGTAGGGATTAGCAGAGAGCTAGTTCAAGGCTTGTGGCTTGTTTATTGTTGTCATAGCAACAATAAACTGTCAAAACAGTTAGTTATGGATACCTACCAAGATGGCTGTCAACTACAAAGTTCCTATAAGTGTGACGTCACATTATAACTATGTATGTCTGATGACATCACTAAAATAAACTTGTTTCTGTGTCTCTGATGCTGGAAGTCATAAGCTCTTTTGTTTGGAAAGTGTTGCACATTTGGTTAGCTGTTAATGTTAGCTAACAGCTAACACTAACAGCTGTTAGCTGATGTAACTGGCTGCCGGATGTAACTGGCAGCCATTTTCTAAAATTATATATTGAAATTTTTTGAAATAGTTGAAACCATTTTAGTAAGAAAGTTTGAGTCTATAGATTTGAAATTTCTATTAGAATCATCATTAATGAGATTATTAATGTTTTGGGTAAAAAATATGCAAACCGCTAAAACAAAATGTAAACATTGTCCAAAAGCTTGTTTTACATTTTATCACACAAGCTAACCTAATGTTAAGAGTTTTTAAAGCATATTTTCAACAGGTTGTTCCTGAAAATGAAATGTGTATCATTTTTTTTCAGTTAACATCCATAACCTTTATGGAAGATTACATCTAAACCAGGAAGTCAATTTAAATAAAAAGTTATGTTTTTGTGGCCCATCTGTGTCTTATCTCATCAGAATTTCACTTATGAGACAAATTTGAATGTTTGTCCTGCCAAGAGGACAAACATTTTGATGTTTTATTAGTTTTTGTTTAATATTTCTGTTCCTGCAGGACTTCACCATGACTTTGTATCTGCGTCACTACTGGAAAGATGAGCGGCTGTCGTTTCCCAGCACCAACAACCAGAGCATGACTTTCGACAGTCGTCTGGTGAAGAAGATTTGGGTTCCTGACATGTTTTTTGTTCACTCTAAGCGCTCATTCATCCACGACACCACCACTGATAACGTCATGTTGAGAGTTTACCCTGACGGCAACGTGCTCTACAGTCTCAGGTAAGAACAAACTTATTTTTACTCTTCTTCTATCTAATTCATAAAGCAAAGAGCAGTAATGATGCAGGTGTGTAACCACATCTAATGCAACAGTTTGTACATGTTTTCAGTGTAGCTGTTTTCTTTATCTTCCTTACTGGGACCTTATATGTAAGAAGCTAACTTGTTTTTTATGAAGGTAAAATAATCTGAGAACAATACTTAAAAAAAAAAATCCAACCTTTAGTCTGAGAACATTTAACTGGTGAGGTTAAAAATATGGCTTTATTTTTGATAATATCATCAGGCACACTAGGGAAATAAAAAAAAAAAAAATTATGAGATTAAAGTCATAATATTATGAGAATAGTCATAATATTATGACTTTATTCTTGTAATATTGCAACTATATTCTCAAAAATTCTGGTTTTATTTTCATATGAGTTTTATTCTTGTATTATTTCCACTTTATTCTTGTACAACTCAATTCTTGTAATACTCTGATTTTATTCTTGACATATGACTTGATTCACATTTTAACTTTATTCTCGTAATATTATAACTTTGTCCTCGTAATTTTATTTTTTACATTTTTTATTTATGCTACATCATACCTAACGATTTCACATAACATATTTTAGTAAGGTAATTTTACATGTGGTGGGCAACATAGTTTTCATGTTAGTTTTGTTATAAAGCTGGTTGGAGTCGCATTGTTTTACCCTCATCCTGATTTTTTCTTGAATTTCTCTGGTTCTGGCAGAAATATTACTTTTTTGATCAACTATTCCCTCTGATTTTGGATGATATGCAGCTGGAAGGATTTTTGCAGATTCTTTTTTTGCTACCTTTCGGCATTCGTTATGATGCGTAACCATAACAACAAGGTGGTTTTTGAACTGGGAACAACTATTAACATCACAAAAGTCCAAGAAATGGTGCTAATATAAGTTAGAACAATGTTTTATTTCCCTTTAGAGATTAATAAAGTATTGTTGAATTGATTTAAATTAAATTGAATCACCATGCAACTGGTCTTGGGATCCTTTTAAGAAATTAAAATACCAAGGGTGGCAACAATAAAGCACACTTATGGTAGAATTGGGTGAAGATTTAAAAATAGTACTTTCAAATAGATAAAAACAATATTTTGACTAATGATTCTTGTTTACTCAACCAATAATTAGGGTCAAAAGTCTCCACTGATGCAGAGAGATTGAGTATTGGCAAAATGTACATGTATAAACCATTAATAATAACAGGTGGATCAATAATTGTGATGCAGTTAACTGTAAAAAACTTAACTTTTTTCTTTATGTTGGATTTTTCCCATATAAATAAATGTACTCAAATTAAAACATTCAATTTTAATTGGGTTATGCTGCTCTAGAAAAACCTCAATTGCATTTTAAAGCTTTTGAACCACTGTTGGAAGTGTGAAAGGTGCTTTGAATAGGATGTTCCTCTGCCAGCACTGCAGGTGAAATTGAGGCTGAGAGACTTTTGTTGAGCTGCAGGTCTTGTTTGAATATAAAGGATATCTCACAGTTTCACAGTGGAGATAAATCAAGGAGGCTTTTGTAAGTCAGTGAGTCATGATGGTGAAATGACTCATCCCTTTAACACCTGCAGATAATTAATACTGATTACATTTTAAAAGGTAATAGGACATTTTTAACACAGCAATACGAGACACTAATTAGTTTCCTTGTTGTAAAACAGAGCAGCTCCAGGTTTAGTGATTCTCATCTGATATTCAGATGAAGGTTTGTTGTCTTGGTTTAAGGCGGATCCGCTTTGTCTTTTCTGCAGGGTCACAGTCACTGCCATGTGCAACATGGACCTGAGCCGCTTCCCCCTGGACACCCAGACCTGCTCACTGGAGATTGAGAGCTGTGAGTGAAATGATTTCCAGGGGCAAAGTTCAACATTTCAGACCTGGGTCTTTTGTTTTACAGCTGGGGTTTAAGATAAGACGTGAGATGAAATAAGCTGCTTTATTTTGGAGCCTTAGCCAATGATTACTGTGATCTATTTTCAACTTTGTTTGGAAATACCAAAAACTAAAACAGCATTCATTCTCAAGATAATTTCTCTCTCAGAACTTAATGTTAAACTGCAAAAAAACATAAAATCTTATCACATATTTTTAGTTTCTAGTGCAAATGTCTTAGTACAAAACTCAAAGTTACTTTCAAGTAGCTTTACAGCGAGATATAGGAGTTTAAGTCAATAATTCTTTAATATTGATCTTAAAAAGTACTAGATACACTAAGATTATTTCAGATATAGCTATACATTTTTCCCTGGTTATAAGTGAAATAATCTGCCAGTGGAACTAGTTTTTCATCAATATTAAGGAATTATTGACTTAAAACAAGCTAATAAATCTTACTGAAAAGTTAATTATGTTAGTTTTGTCTTAGTTTAAATGTACTAAGAGATTTCCACTAAAAACTGGACAAGAAATACTTGCAAACAGCCAATTACACAGTCAGTCTGATGAAATGTTCTGGAAATCAGATTGGGTTGCTAGGTGACGGGCGGAGTTCTGCTGAGGTTGCCAGGCAACGGGCTGGGCCTTGCTGGGGTCACTAGGTCACGGCACAGTGCCTGCTGATTTGTCAAGTTACATTCCATAGATTTTTGAAATGGTTCATATTCCAGATACCAAAAAAATAACTTACCAAAAAGCAGTTGTTTTTTTAAAGTGAACGATCCGTTTTTAGGAGCAGTACGAACTGAAGTGGAAGTACAAAAACGTACAAAAGGTGAATGTTGCACAATAGGTTCCCTTTATAAAAAATTAATGAAAATAGAATTAAAGCACCTGCAGCACAGGATAACTCCAAACTGAAATAAAGTCAGATAAACTGACACTTTTACTCTGGTTACATATTTGCAGTAAAATTTCCCCTCATCAGAAACATTAAAGATTTCTGCCCGACTCCAGAGTATTTCTGTCGATTTCTTTTCCACAGATCATGTTGCCTGACAGTAATTTTTAATATCATCACTCTTCAGGAGCTTTCTTCTTGCCCCCCGCTGAGACTGACATGTCCGCTTTGCATACCAGATATTCCCTGAAACCCCAGATCTGCTGCGCCATTAAAGTTTTAAGACTTTCTGCCGCTTTACTTTTAAGTCCGTCTCATGTAAAACTTCACGCTGAATAAAGAGCAGCATGTAGATATCACATAGCAGGTAGAGTCCGTAATGCCTGTTGATGGTAGTTCACATTTAGATCCAGATTCAGATTAGCTTTATGTAAATTTACATTGCAAAAAAGGAAACAAAATAAAACACAATTTTACAAATAACAAAAAAGCACATAATTTGAGATTATCATTTATTCCACAGTTTCACACCAATAACTGAAACACATCTAGATTTTACTTTGAGGTTTGTTCAAATATCAACAAACCTTGTTACTATATTCACTGTTTCTTAACACAAGTATTTTCTTAATTTCTTAAGACTGCTGGTATTTTTATATACATGATGTAGGGCTGGACAATATGGTCGCAAAATGTATCATGACTGATGAAATAGGCGTTTCATATCAGTCGATATTGATAGTTATTGATTAGTTTTTTGTTTTAAATATCTGAAATACTGCCAAACAGTTGGCATAACTGTTCCTGTTTTCCCTCTGCAGTTTTTATTTTTTATTTTTAAGCAGTTCTGAGGCACAGCAGCAAAATTATAAACTGCTGCTGCACAAGTTGTTGCTAGGTAACAAGTTCCTCAGGAGGTTGTTGCTAGGTACCCAAAGAGTTAGTGCATTAATTCAAATTTAAAAGTACTTTATTGATCCAAAAGGGAAATTAATAAGTGTTAAACGCCACTAACCGAGCTTAGCTAGCCCTGGATCCAAGTTCACTTTATTATTCAAATGGGTTAAAATTGTTTGTAACTAAAAATGTTTTAAATTTTCTACATTTCCCCAAACAGATGCGTACACAGATGACGACCTGATGCTGTACTGGAAGAAAGGAAACGAATCTCTGAACACGGACGACAGAATATCTCTGTCCCAGTTCCTGATCCAAAAGTTTCACACCACCACAAAGCTGGCGTTTTACAGCAGCACAGGTAGCTGCCACACACCTGAATTAAAACTTCATTTCTCATGTCACTTTGAACAAAAACAATCGGGCATTTCGTACAAGAACCCGTCGTCTGCAGAGCAGAAACAGAAGAACACGGCAAAACCGCAAACTATTATCAAGTAGTTTTAGTCCAGTTTCTACTACAAATGTCTTAGTACACTTGAAATAAGGTAAAATTAACATAAAATAACTTTTCAGCAAGAAATATTAGCTTGTTAAGTCAATAATTCCTTATTAATGAAAAAATTTGTTCCATTCTCAGATTATTTCATTTAAGACATTTTTCCTGCATTATCAGTAAAATAAAGCAAGAACTTTTTCATCAATATTAAGGAATTATTTACGTAAAACAAGCTTCTATAACTTGCTGAAAGATACTTCAATCTTACTTTAAGTGCAGCAAGATGTCTGCACTAGAAAACAGTTGGTAAGATTTTGTGTTTTTGCAGTGAAGAATCCATAATCCTTGCAGCGAACTGAAGCAGACAGGCTGTTGTGAACCTGCTGTGCTCTGCAGGAAACCCACCGAAAGCTTTGCACTGTTCACACAGCCACATGTCACTTTCCAGCGACTCTGCGCATGAAAAGGATTTTGTGTGCCATCTTTCTCTGCCAAAGTTGCAGGGACAGTTCCTGAAGTGTTGACACGGCTCATCAGCTGCCTGACAATGTGGGAATAACTGGCGCCGTCTCTTCTTTTGTGCTGCAGGCTGGTACAACCGTTTGTACATCCACTTCACCCTGCGGCGCCACATCTTCTTTTTCCTGCTGCAGACGTACTTCCCCGCCACGCTGATGGTCATGCTGTCCTGGGTTTCCTTCTGGATCGATCGCAGGGCCGTGCCTGCCAGGGTGCCACTAGGTAGATATATTTTACTAAAAATAGCCTCGATTAAAGCGTTCTCAATAATTTAGGTACATGATTCGAGTGTTTTATTGCCAACGCTGCAAATATTACATACACTAAATTAAATGTATATCTCTTGATATTGGTACATTTTCTATTATGTATAATTGGCATTTTTATACTTTCATTTGGGTTTCTACCACTTCAAAGTGGTTAAAAAAAACATCCAGCCGGTTTTTGGCAACAGGTTAATGTTTTTTGGTGTCTGGAAAATGAGCTGTTTCAAAAACGTCCCGATTGTTGAGTCTATAGGACTGTCGCATTACGCAATAAAGCAGTTAATTCACTTTTCATGATTTATCATATTTTCTCTTTTTTTTTTCCCTCTTTCTACCAAAAATTGGAGAACAAAAGTCTGGTCTAGTCAAGTCACTCTGTACCGTTACCTAACAACCCCAGTTGAGCCCAGCCCGTTACCTAGCAACCCAAGTGAAGTTCCAACACGTTTGGTCAGCTGGTTTTACCACCGAATGCACTGTACAATGGCTGCTGGAAAAGACAAGTGTTTTGTTGTTGACTTACTGTCCAGAAACTACTTGCCATCTTCTTGTTTGTGCAGGAGGCTCCAATTCTGCTTTTCAAAGATGTACAGATGTATAATTGCGCATCTGTTTGCAGCCATTTTCACGTTTGAGTGTAAAAGTTGAGCAGCATATTTGGTCACAAGAGGCCCTAAAACAGCTTATTATAGGCAGAACTAGCAGAGTGGGAGTTCACCACCCCCCTCTGACCTGATTAGTCTTCATTTGTCTGATCAGACTCAACATGAACTCTGTATCTAACTGTTTCAATGTGGCATGCTAATGAATCCAAAATAAGTTTATACCTTTAAACAGTGAAAATTACTGCCTCGTCTCTGCTTTAAACATTACACATCCTAAAACATAGTAATGTTGCACCTTGCTACAGGATTATAAAGTGAGAAAAATCTGATAAAAATCCTATTTCTTGAGGTCATGAACGCTGCAACATGAAATAAATGAACAGGAGAAAAGAAATGCAGAGGCTGTTCATAAAGCTAAAAGGTTTTTCGTCTTCAGGAAGGTTGGATCCTTCAGGGGTTTTTGTATAAGACACTGATGTGATTCTTCTGAGAGTCAGAGCTGAAGAAAACATCCACATAAAAATGTCTAACTCAAAGAATCTGAGCTATTCCTCCATCAAAAACAGTGTTAGACCTCAAGTAATTCACCTTTTCCATCATTTTTAAATATAATCTAAATAAATATTAAACTGTAACTTTTAGGATATCAGCAACAGTCCTATTCAAAATCTAAATGCTCTCGTTTGCTCAGGTTACAAACAGGATATACTAAACAGATGGTTAGAAAAAAACAATGTGTGGGGGTGCCAAAACTTTCTCCAGCTGAACAGAAACAGAAATGATTGTCTTTGGACCTAAAGAGGAACGATCTAGTAAAAGCACAAAGCTGCAGTTATTAAAGCTGAAAACTAGAGATCAGGATGAAATCTGGGTGTAGTGATGGTCTCTGACCTGAGCCTTCAGTCACATAAAGGCAGTTACAAAATCAGCCTTCCATCACCTGAAAAACATTTCCAGGACTAAGGACAAATATTGAAACAAGATCTAGAGAAACTCGTCCATGCGTTTATCTTTCATTGCATTGATTGCTGCAACAGTGTCTTCACAAGTCTGCCTGAAAAAATAAAAACCCACCTGTTGGTAAATGAACCATAATAAATGAAACGTTGATCGACATATTTGATGTTCTCATGAAGTTTGTAACCGTCTTCTCTTCAGGCATCACCACAGTGCTGACCATGTCCACCATCATCACCGGGGTCAACGCCTCCATGCCTCGCGTGTCCTACATCAAGGCCGTGGACATTTACCTCTGGGTCAGCTTCGTCTTCGTCTTCCTCTCGGTGATCGAGTACGCGGCTGTGAACTATCTCTCAACTGTGCAGGAGAGGAAAGAGAGGAAGCTGAGGGAGAGAGTAAGTTATTTCTGTTTGCTCGTTTGTTGGATTTTTCTCCATGTCTCCTGCCTGCTGTGAAATATAAATAAGATGATTTTGATCTGATGGCAACATTTTTCAAACTAGAGAGTTTTTAAATATTTAATGTTGGTTTTGTAAGTGAACATAAAAAACACAAAAAAGCAAAGTTGGAAATTGGAGCTGGGTTTGACATTACACCCAAAGTCACAGCGTTCCAGTTAAGGTAGTTGGAGATTTCAGAGATAAAAGTTCAAAAGAGAAAATAAAATGTTGTTCCACATTCTAGTTGCTTTAGTTTTCTAGTTAGCCTGGAGTTTTTTTTTACTCGGTTAATTTTACTACAAAGGTCTGGGATATTTTCCAAATGTATAAAGGAATGCGATTAAAAAATAAGGTTTTCATATACTTGAAATATTTGCCTACACACAATTTATGAGATTTTTCAACATCAATCTGTGTGGATGCAGTTAATAAGTTGGTGACATTTCAATATTTCATTAATACTGCTGAGAAACACAACCCATTTTTTTAACCAAAACTATAATGTTTTAAAAAGCACATTTTGGTCAACATCAGATTAGAAAACAGGAAAAATTTAAGTTTTGTTACTGTGATGAAAGAAAGCCTGTTTAAATTCAGACATTTAAATCAAGTTCATTGATGCATCAGTCGAGGCTGACCTGATTTGTGGGGAAAATATTTCCAAACTGGCAGAAATGAGCATTAATGATTCATGTTCGTTGCCAATAAACAGATAAATATTTTCTGAATCGTCTCTCTTTAAGCTCCTCAGAGGGCTACGGTAAATTATTTCTGGGAATGCGGAGCTGCTATTCTTCATGTGCCAAATGTTGTGGCATATGGAGCCAAACTGCCCACATACCTCGAGGAACATTTCCAGCAAAAACATATTCAATAAATCTTCCTCAGCAAACTCATATCAATGCCCTTAGTGTGATACAGAAATAAGCACACTTTATTTATTACCTTTGACAATAAGGAACACATTATGCAACTCACTTTTTGTTCTTCCATTTGGGTTTCTACTGCTTCTAAAAACATCCCAAGTGCTTAAAAAAAAAACTCAGCTTTTTTTTTTTTTTGCAATAAGTTAATGCTTTTTGGTATCTGGAAAATTAAACTACGGACTGTAATGCCACTACGGAATGAATGTAATGGCACTGCCCCTCACTGAGTGACCCCCAGTGAAGCCCAGCCAGTTACCCAGCAACCCCAGCAGAGTTCTATCTGTTACCTAGCAACCTCAGCAAAGTTCCAACTGTTACCTAGCAACCCAAACAGAGTTCCAGCAGGTTTAGTCAGCCGGTTTTACTCCTGGCAAAGAAAAATATTTTGTTGTTGGCTTGCCATCCAGGACCCACTTGCTCCATTCTTGTTGGTTGTGTAGGAGGCTCCACTTCTGCTTTTCAAAGATGTATGACAATTGCACATCTTTTTGCAGACATTTTTATGTGTGAGTGAAAATGTTGAGGGGCATGGTCTGCAGCAGCTTATTTGGATTTAAAGTGACAAGACGCCTTAAAATAGCTCATTCCGAAAGGAGCTCAAATACAACAGAGTATTGAGGTTATACTAATGTTTATAAACAAATAAAATTAAGACCAGTCATATGACAATAAAGTTGAAATACTACAAGAATAAAGTTGTAATACTACGAGAATAAAGTCTTAACTATGATTATTCTCATAAAAATATTTTATTTATTTTCGTAATTTTATAATTTTTATTTTCTTAGCATGGCCCTAATACCCTGTCATACTCATAACGTCAGAACAGACCAGACTAAAACCTCATTATTTAAGAATAATGTTGAACAAAACATTTATGAAATGACTAAAGAGTTGATCACCTTTAAATATATGTGATTTATGCACGTTTTACCTTTTATATTTAGCTGCCGTGCACATGTGGCATCGGCAACCCCGACGAGATGATGATCGACCCACAGATCACTGGCTACGGCTCCATGGACGTCAACACCACGGGGAATTATGGGATACCTGAGAACGGCGGGCGCCAGGAGCGAATCCTGGCCCAGGTGGCGCTGAACGACCCTCAGATCACGGGTCAGGTGAAGGCGTCCCGAAGCTACGTCAACATTTGGATAGACACCCACGCCATAGACAAATACTCCCGGGTCGTCTTCCCCGGCGCGTACATCCTCTTCAACATCATTTACTGGTCCATATACTCGTAAACTGGGATGCTTTAAATAGAACGCGATTGGATTGCCGACGGGCTAGTTAGCCGGCTAGATAGCCAGCAGGCTAGTTAGCCAGCCGGATGGCTAGCTAGCTGGCAGGCCATTTAGCCGGCTGGCTAGCGCAGAAGCTAAACCGATGCTCTGTCAGGGGATAAACTGGGGATCAAAAACAGATGGAAAACTTTTGCCTTCTTGCCCCAGCCACTTAAAACTGTTGAGAACACCGTTTCATCGCTCCGTCAAATCCGTGTGCTTTTGCGTGTCTGGTGTCGATGACAACGTTGAACTTTGTGAAAAAAGTGGAAAACCGCCATTTTTTTAAAATTTCCGCTCTGCAGAAAAACTGGGCATGACAATCAACAAAGACGTGGAAAGCCTCAGGAGCAAAGTGACGCTGTTTTCAGGTCTGCTGGGAGAGAATCGACTCATTTAACAGTAAAGTGGAAAAAAAAACTTTAAATGAACTCCTGTTTCCAAGGTTTAAGGGAATTTATCTGCTAATACCTCTAATTCTGACTTCATAAAAACTTCAGTTTTTACTTAAATTCACATTCATGTGAAGTTTGTCATGATGCTACATGTTAAAATATTTATAGCGATATGGAGATTTTGATATCTAATAGAATATTTATATTTTACAACATCGCATTAGGGCCATTGTAGATAGGGAGGGAAGGGGTACATTTTCATCAAAAAACTCAGAACTTTTGAGATTAATCTCAGAAATTTTCTACAAAGAAATTTCTGAGCTTTAAAAGAACTTTAGAAATATTTGACTTTTAGAAATTTTGCAAGTTTGAAAAGTCATTAAATTTGACTTCTGAAACGTAGAAATTTCTACGTTTGTAGAAAATGTTGAAAATCTCAAAATTAAAAAAAAATTAGTTTTTTTTTTCTCAAAAAATTCTGAAATTAGTCTTAAAATTTCTGAGTTTTTCCAAACAAATTTTGTTCCAATAAGTCAAAGTTTTCATGTTCAGTTCTCATGGTAGATTTCCAGATTTTCTGCATCATGACTCAGTTTATGTTAAATAAACTTTCGATCAGTGCAAATGTTTTATTGACAATCTGTTTAGGAAAATGGTTTTAAAATATCTGAATATATAGGTAAATCCCAAACAACTGTTTTAGTATTTTTTAAAACATCTGTATTTCATGTTCATTTATTTTTTTTATACTGAAGCTGATCTCCTATGTTGTTGCTGTTGTGAGGCTTTGAGGTTCACTGTGACCTGTTAGTTGATAGTTTTATCTTTTATCATAAAGTTTTGGTGAAATGGAATAGAGATATCTACGGAAGAAGATTAGGGCCATTGAAAAAAGTAATTCTGATTTATTTATTTTTTTTCTCAGAATTCTGATTTCAGAATATTAAAGTCAGAGTTCTGAAGGAAAAAATGTTTATCAGAAAAAAAGGTGAATTCTGAGGAAACTGAATTCTTAGAAAGAAAAAAAATCAGAATTTTGAGAAAAATTCAGAAATCTTATTTTACTCACCCTAATCATCTTCTGTAGATATTTAATTTGTAAAATGACCAAACGTACTTTGATTGAGGTAAATTAAAGATTGAGGAGAATTGTTTTATTTTCTTAAAAATGTGAAAATTGTTTGTGCTGAATTTGTCACAGCTAATGTAAATTTCCTCTTGCATGCAATATAAGAATGACGAAGAGCTTTGACATGCATGGCTGTGATTATTTTTAACCTTAATAAAAGAAAGAAATTAGAAAAAATTAAGAGTGAAAACTGAAGCAAAACATTTACAAAACTGGAATAACTTTAATTTTGAGCTCATACTTATTTATTGAAACATTTCTTTTTCTGGGTTTGAATGATTTTGCATCAAACATTAAGATTTTTTTAATTACACATCCATCTTGTTTTTTACTTGTGAGAAAGTTAAAGCAGGTTTTGGACCTAATTTGAGCGATTTAGCAGCATCACTTGAATGATCAGAATGATGCTGCCACCACCATGTTTGACAGCTAAATTAATGTTCTTTGTATTTTCTGGAAGAACCCGATCAGTTTGGGATCATCAGAAGTGACAGTTTGGGTTTGAATTGTTATGATTTTGGTGCAGCTGGATGATCCAACAGTAATAATCCAAATTATACATACAAGTAGTTTTTTTAATATACAAAGCAGGCCAACATTTAAGTTTCTGGAATTCAGTTCTGTTGAAAATAGATTAAAATTTGAGTTTGTGCAACAAAATCCACCAATTCTGATCAAAAAAAGTGATGAAATATCAAACCAAAAGTACCAGGAGTTTGTTTTTGGAGTTATAAAATGCTGGTCATTTATTAGAACTTGAAATTTTGGCTTTGTGGATTTAAAAAATGTCGAACAAACTAGAATTTGTGCCCCCAACTTATGCCTTTGAACTGATGCTGCTTTTACTTGCATAAATTCCCAGTATTCTGCCACTTTAGCTGTCAGTCATGAAAACATCACTAAGATCTAAATGACAGAATGTCGGCATGTAAATTGCATAAACCCCAGTTTGGTCCAACACCAAATTAAAAAAAAAGTTCAAAGTGAAGCACCCCCTGCAGTTAGGGAGGCACATTGCAGTATTAACATTCATTTGAGGACACATCGGGAGTTCCTGCTCACCTGTGAAAGAGATTCAGCTTTGAGCGTTTTCCTTCGTCTCTGCATTTCATCTCCAAGCAGCCTCAGGGGAAATATCCGACTCTTTATCACATAAAAGCTGCTGAAGAAGAGAGAGTTTAAAAACTGGAATATTATGCTGTAAAAGAGACAAAGACGGAACAACGGCAAAATCTTACCAAGTATTTTTGGTTTATAATCTCCACTGTAACACTTGACATCCGTAAAGATTCACTGTGTAAACAGATGTTTTCACTGCAAAAAACACAGATCCCAAGTGTGTTTTGTCTGATATCTAGTGTAAACATCTTATCCCACTTGAAATAAAAAAGTACTTTAACTTTACAGCACAACAGGAGCTTGATCAGTAGTAAAGTACTAGTTTCACAAGCAGATTATTTTATTTTCACCAGGGAAAATTGACTTTATAAATCAACTTTTTAAATCAATATTAAAGAATTATCGGCTCAAAACAAGCTCTTATATTGCTGAAAAGTTACTTGCAAGTTAGTTTTGTCTTATTTCAACTGCACTAAGATATCTCCACAAGAACTAGAAATACTTGGTAAGATTTTGTGTTTTTGCAGCGCTACTGAGCTTTAGTAAACTGTGCACACCACACTTTTCCTTTTTTATTTGTAAAAGAAAAGGAATTCATAATCATAATTCATTTTCTTTCTGCTTCCCCTTTTTACACCACTTGTGTTGGTTTATCATGTAAAATACATTGAAATTTGTTTCAAAGTGCCATTAATTTCTTGTTTTAGCAGTGAAACCGTCCAGCCGAGTTCGGGGAGTTTGTGTGTCTCAATGCGAGTTGTTGTTTCTGCCCTCTGGTCACGTCTCCTCCCTCAGTGTGGCCAGCCTGAAGTCGTCCCTGACGCGCTGCAGCAGATCCGGGCAGCACAGCACATCCACAGCTGTCATAGCCAGAGCCTTGGCCGCCCGCAGGGCGTACAACTGGGCCTTCTCGGCTCCTGGCGCAGGAAGGAAAAGAAAACGCTAAAAATAGAAATCACCACATGACATGGAAGGGATCCTCATCTTTATAGCCAGAAACCAATAGTTTTATTTAGTTATGACTTTTGTCTAATTCAGTTAGTTTTTGCTAGTTAATAAAAACTAGCAAACACACTAGTATTATTAGTTAAATATTGTTTAGTTTTTATTAGCTACAGTAGTAGTTCTAGGTTTTTTAATTTATTTTCAAAAATAGATTCAATTTTTGCTGAACAACCAACTGACTGGATTTTTTCTGCCAAACTTTGTGGTGGCCATTTTGTGGATTAACGTAGGCGCCGTATGGAGCGCCGTAATTTGCCAACAGCTGACATAAACTGCTTGTGTTGGGTGGGGGTAAATTTAACATCAGTTCGAAAGGCTAACACACATTTCTCATGTGACGTCACACTTCAGTGAACTTTGTAACCGTCGGCCATCTTGGTAGGCAGTTGATAAGGAGTTACTATGACAACAATAAACAAGCCACAAGCTTAGAACTAGCTCTCACCTTGTTCATATTTAACTTATAAAGTTACAACTTATTGTTACAATTTTTAAGTACTCTATCCACCTCTGTGTAATACTAAGATAAATATCAGTGATATATACTGCAGTACTTACTGCCTAGCTAGCAAAGTTAGCTTAGCTAGTGTAGTTTTTGGACATGTAGCATACATGTATCTTGCTACATGTCCTTACTCTGCCAGTCACCAGGACTTTGTTATTCACCTGAAGAGTTTGCACGTCCTTTACAAATCCGTTTAAACATTGATTTTATGCGTCCATGGATTTAACTCTTCGTGCTCAGTAGGTAGGTAACAGTATGAGATCGGAGGATCTTATACTGTTAGCTTTATAAACATTCATTATACTTCCAGTTGTATTTTTCTCCATTAGTTACAGTTTTTATTTACTTCAGTTAAAAATGTTTTTGCTAGTTTTAGCTAACTATAATATAATAATTTTGCTGTACCTGCTGCTTCGGCGTATTTCTCTGTGTGGTTTAATGCGTCAGTGCCGATGTGGAAGAACGGATGGATCCCAGGCACTATGAATGAAACGTTGCCAAAGTCTGTGGAACCTGCCGGATAATTAGAAATTCATTGTGATAATGACTCTGTGTCAAAACAATCCTGTAAACAAGACCTGCTGCTAAATGTTAGCACTCCAAAACAGACAGAGAGGACGATAAAGATTAAATATTTACCAACCAGAGAAGCTGGCTGGATGCTCAGGAAACACCATGCCCAAAGCTTCTCCGTTGCCTTTATACAGGGTTCCCAGAGTTTCATTAGGCAGAATGTTGGAGTAAGTATGGGCCGGGTAGATTATCTCCACCTACAGGGACCAAAGAGAGCAGTCACAGTGTATTTAAAATTTAAGATCTATAAGAATTGGAAAGTTTACTTTAAGAATGAAAATAATAATCCTCATTGTTTGATTGTTGTGTTACCATATGGTTCCAATTTCACGAGTAAAGTTTATATAGGTTTTTGAAACAGATCATTTTCCAGACACCAAAAAACATGAACTTATTGCCAAAAAAAGACATCTGAGTGTTTCTTTTTAAGCACTTAGGTTGTTTTGAGAAACAGTTGAGACCCAAATGAAAATGTAAAAACATGAATATTGTGAATTTTGGCATTACTCTTCCCCTTTAGCGCAGCCAAAGTTTTTAAAAATGTAATAAAAAATGTCCAGGCTCTCATGTAGGTTAAGATCATATTCAAGCTGTTCTGTTTGTGTGTTTCCTGAAACTAGAGCCTGTTTAGATCAGCTGCAGACTGAGGAGACTTATAGCTCAAAGGTAGCAGTTATGCAACAGCGACAAACATTCTGGAGCATAATTACAGCAATGAGATAAAAAAGATGATGCTAGACGACAGGTGAGTCATGGACAACAGCTCACCTGGCAGCCTGTGGCCAGAGCCGCAGCTCTGAAGCACGCCTCGGCTTTGGCCTTCAGCTCCCAAAGATCACTGAGCCGCGGGGTTCGTAGATAAAACTCCAACTCAGAGTAGGCAGGGATGATGTTGGGCTTCACCCCTCCGTGTTTGATGATGCCTGTTAGGAAGGAAAACAAAAAGACAAAGAAAAATGGAGGATAGAAAAGAGCATCCATTTTCTTTTTATATGCAGTAACAAGGTTTACACTTGGCGCACATAATTAAATGTTTTAAACTAGTGACGTTTCCATTGACCATATAATTGTGCTGCTAGGAATTACAAATTTTTCTTTTTTTTTCGAAATTGCCGCATTTCAATACGCAAATTTATTTTCGTAATTCCAATTTGCTCGATGGAAATGCAACTACTGTTTTATCAACAAGGAAATAGGAATCACAAAAATAAACACTTAATAGAGACATTTCAGAAAAAAACTCATGTTTTCCAAAAAATATCTTGTTGTTGATCATGCGACGCATATGATGCGAAAAATAATGTTTCAATTTTGCAAAATAAACCAATTTAATGTGGCTAAAAACACAAACAAAAATTTACATAATTCGCAAAACTGCATTGGGAAACACTTTTTTTGCATTACAAGTCACATGACCAACAGCAGAATGTTGCTACTGGTGGAAATGACAAAGAAGATGACAGGAAGTGGGAGGAGGATGATGGCACATCATGTTTTTTAATGCCTAATTGTATGGACAAATGTATTCATGTGTGGTTTTGTATTTCTTATTTGAAGGAAACATTGCAGTTGTAAAATGTTGTTTTTTAACATTAGTGGAATATCAACAAAATTTTGCGAGCATTTCTTAATAAAAATGCAGCAAGTGTTTTCTGGATTTCACTGAGTAGTTATAAATTTATAAATGAATGGATAACATGGTAAAAATATGGCTTTGAAAAATGAACACCCACGTTTTTCTCTCTATAGCAGGCTAAATAAACTGAAATATAGCTGTTAACATTTTTTCCCTCACCATGAAGTTTCCACTCAGGCTTCAGCTGCTGTCTGAGCGCAGAGAGGTTGCTATAAGCTAGCACAGCAGCATCCAGAGCGTTCACCCCTTCCCACGGATACGCAGACGCATGAGACGCCTTCCCGTGGTACTTCACTGACACCCTGTGACATCAACATGGTTAGTTTAAGTTTTTATTTTAAGGGAGAAAGGGAAGAAAGGAAAAGAGCTCACTCAGCGATTGTGACGGTGGGAAGGAAGGAGGCATCCTGCTGAGCCGGATGAGCCATGAAGATGAGATCCACATCAGCGAAAGCCCCGGCTTGGATCAGGTCGATCTTTCCTCCAATCGCCTCCTCTGCGGGTGTTCCCAGAACGGTTATCTGGGATTAAAAGGGTTCAGTAGCCTGACGTAAATATCAGCTTCTATGTGCCAGTCATGATCCATGATCCACATAAGTCAATTGGCCTAAAGGGATCTACTAGGCAAAATTTACATTTTATATATTTTTGACCTTCCATTTGGGTCTCAACTGCTTATAAGCCCAAGTGTTTAAAACAAAACCCACCCAACCGTTTCTTGGCAATAAGTTGAAGATTTTTGGTGTTTGAAAAATTAGCCATTTGAAAATCTTCCAGAACGTCATAAATTAACAGGCGCTGCTGTGTTACCTAGCAACCCCAGCGGAGCTCGACTGGTAAAGTCGAGCTGGAGCTCTTCTTTAAAATAAAAACAACATTATGAGACTGTATGCATCTTTATCATCATGAAAGCAGAGAGTTTCAGACTGTTTTCATCTTTAGAAAAGTTTCTCCAACCAAGCTTCTGCTTACATCATTCTTCAAACTACCAGCTCAACCAGTAAACAGAAATGATTACTTATATATTTGATCAAAATAAAGTTTTCACAAACAAGATGATGTAATGGAGGAGACATAGAAGAATTGTATATAAAACAAAAGCTTAAAGAAGAAGGTCAGAGGTACTTCATGGCTTAAGAATTAGAGATTTTTTTCCCTGTATGGAAGTACAAAAGTGCCACAAGTCTGTCTTTCTAGATCAGGGGTGCCCAAAGTCGGTCCTGGAGGCCCGGCATCCTGCACGTTTAAGTTCACTCCCTGGTGATGGTAACAACCTTTTCAGCTTGTCAATGTTCCTCTTAGGCCTTCTAATGAGCCATTACTTGATCCAGGTGCGTGAAACCAGGGAGAGAACCAAAACATGCAGGATGCCGGCCCTTGAGGACCGACTTTGGGCACCCCTGCTCTAGCTAGCTAGATAGATCTTCCTGTTCCAATGCAAAGTTTCCTTTACAAAATTAAAGTTTATTGATCATTGAGATGGTGAACATCATATTAGGGAGATTGTAGAAAGAAAAAAAATAGGATTAAATTTCCATCAAAAAACTTTCTGAAATGTTCTAAGAAAAACTAAGAAATTTCTGAGTGTGTTTAACCAGATAAATGAATAAATAAATAAATTGCTTTTGGTGAAAAATGACACAGGACATTTCTTTAGGAAGGTATCTATATGTAAAACATCATAAAGGACTTACTGACTTTTGGTACTTTTGATATTCTACAGTCGTCTGGCGTAATTTTTACCAATTAGCTAGCTTGGCAAGGGGGGTATTTATCTATATTAGCAGTGCCTTGACTTGTGCCTCTGAGACTTTGCTCTTCCTCCCAGTGAGACCAGTATAACCCAGTGAGGGACCGTTACCTGCACTGGGAGCTCCGGCTGGGTCTCCACCGCCGCTTTCAGCCCCAAAGCAGCCGCAGCTCCCACTTCTGCTATTAGGTTGTGGCCGCACGCGTGCCCAATTTCCGGCAGCGCGTCATACTCGCACAGGAAACCTACGTTCAGCCGCCGGGGTTTCCCGGCGGTACCGACAGAACCCCAGCTGGCCCGGAACGCGGTCGGCAGCTCGTAGTGACTTTGGACCGTCCATGCCCGGTCCTGCTCGGAGAAGAACCGGACCAGCGCGTCGTGAGCGTTCACCTCCTCGCCAGCGACTTCCGGTCGGGTCCAGATGTCCCGACTCAGACTGTGGAGTTGCTGTTTCAATGACTCTATGCGCTGCTGGAGGGCTTCTTTCATCTGGTGCCGGTTCGCCATTCCCACAGCACCGCCGGAGGTCCAAACAGAGCCAGAGTTTTATTTTATTCCTACATTACTCTGAGAAACACTCAAGAAGTTCATTCTGGTCAATAAAGATTAATTAACGTCTCAAAGTGGGCGGAGCCTCTGACCGGAAGTAGTTCCGGTTGACCTAAATTTGATTAGCAGTAAATTACATGGGAACACTGCAAAAACACAAAATCCTACCAAGTATTTTTAGTCTAGTTTCTAGTGCAAATATCTTTCTACACCTCAGATAAGATAAAAGGAACTTAAAAGTAAATGTTCAGCAGCTTGTTTTAAGTCAATAATTCCTTAATATTAATGTTAGATATTCAATTGGCAGAATATTTAACATATAAAAAAACCTTATTCAATGCCACAAGTGAAATAATATGGCAATGTAATTAGTACTTTTTAAAATCAATATTTAGAAATCATAAGCCGTCAGCTTATTTTATGTTTCACATTTTTTGCTTAAAAATTAGTTTTAATCAGTTTTATCTTATTTCAATGTACTAAGATATTCCTACTAGAAATTCGACCAGTATTTTTTTTTTTAATGAAGTGATAATAGGGTGACAAATGGGAGAAGTAATGCTCCGTAGCTTTTCAGGGCACTACATGATTACTTTTTAAAACAAGATGTGTAAACTCTGCCATCTACTGGCCGGAACCACACTCTTCTCAAACGAAATGCAGCTTATTCACATTATTACAGAATAGAAAACGATAATATCTAGACGCTCACAGCAGCAAATCACCAACATATAATGTTTGTTTCATGGGTTCTGTGTTTGTTCATTAATGTTCTGAGGCCAGAAACAGAACAGATGAATTTATATTCAGATTAAATTACTCAAAGAGGGACTCTTCTGTATTTTATTTAGATTATAAGACAAGTATATTTTATTATTAAATTGCAATTATTTTTGTTTTGGTCTATTAAACAAATTAGGCCTGCCAATTAAAGTCATTTCGTTTTGCGCCCATATCGTCGCTAGAGGGAGCCAGAGTCACATTTTTCCTGTTGTGGGGAATAAAATGAATAATTTTAAATGGGAATTCGTGTCAGAGGTCTAATTTATTTACAAATGCAATTAAGGACTACTTCAGTTATTGATTAATCAAATATCCTGACAATGAATCGATCAACTGAATAAAAATTTGAAAATTCAAACTTTTTTTAAGNGAAATACACAAATAAATGCAAATAACTAATTTAATTCAGTTTTAACTAAGACAAATAAGGGTTGGAAAAATGTTTTCTTACCTCAAATGCAACAAAATCTGATGATAATTTTTGGATTAACGAATTAGATAGCAAAGACGCTTAATATGAGTTTTGTTTTATTATGATTATTTTTTTCAACAGAATATGAAGCAGGTGAAGCTAAAACTATGACTTGAAGAGTTTCAGGTAGAATAAAGAAGTTTTTGTTAATCTTAGATGCAAAATGTGAATATTTTTGTAAAGTTTTGTCTTAATTACAGCTCTGATGTTTCAGCAAATGGGTCTGTGATTAATTTAGATAATTGATTACTAAATTAGATGATTATTTCAGTAATCGTTTAGTGCGATTAATCATAATATATCCAATTAATCATTTCAGCCCTAATTTCATTTTATTAACTACATATAATCTGACTCTGACGGGGTGTAAAGGTATAATTTAGATGTAAAATGACATCAGTGTCTCACCAGTGTGTGTGACCCGGAGAGCAGGTGTACTTGTGTGTGTTTTTCTGTCTGAGGTTAATTGGGATCGGCTGTCAGTCACAGAGGAGACGTGTCGCAGGATGACACTGCCACGGCCGCCTGTCAGCCTCGTCCACGCCCCGCCGGTGGCGCCGCCATTTTGTTTCAGTTTGGTGACGGACGGACCGACCCACGCGTCACCCCGCTGACCCGGCCTCTGCTGCGGGAGCATGTGTTTGATTTCACACGTTACACGGAGGGATTTACGTCAAATATGACTTATATGACGGCGCAATAGTGTAAGGAGTACATTTTCGTCAAAAAAAAGAAAAAAAAAATCTAAATTTTTCAACAAAAAACTTGGAAATATCTGAGTTTGAAACGTCAAAAATATGCTTGGACAAAAATCAGTAATTTTTAGATTAATCTCAGAAATTTTCTAGACAAAACTCAGAAACCTCTGAATTTGAAAAGTTGAAAGTTTGCTTCTTGAATTTTTTTAAAAATTACTTTAATCACATATATTTTACTCCTTTTTCACGATTTATGGAAAGACATTTTTTCCATATTATAATTTGCCTGTGAACTAGAACTTTTTCATCAATATTAATGAATTATTGACTTAAAACAAGCTCCTAAATCTTGTTCAAAAGTTACTTGTAACTTAGTTTGTCTTATTTCAAGTGTACTAATAAACTAACCCAAAAACACTCTGAAAGATTTGTGTTTTTGCAGTGTGTCATACAATGTTTTACTTTTTGTTGCTTCAAAACCTCAGTATTGTTTTTGAGGAACTTGATTTTTATACATGAAATTCAAGCCCTGTGGAGGGAAGTGACATCATCCTGTCTGCATCACTTTCAAATGAGATGCGTAGCGTGAAGAGTCCCAACAGAAATCCTGCCTGTTGTGCTTCATATTGCAAACTGAGCCACTCAGCGGGGCGAGCAAATCCCCCGAGGGAGAGCGAGAGTCTCTGTGTGTGTGTGTGTGTGTGTGTGTGTGTGTGTGTGTGTGTGTGTGTGTGTGTGTGTGTGTGTGTGTGTGT
>NW_006800284.1:523165-538726 GCF_000485575.1 Poecilia formosa
GTGTGTGTGTGTGTGTGTGTGTGTGTGTGTGTGTGTGTGTGTGTGTGTGTGTGTGTGTGTGTGTGTGTGTGACAGTCCCTCTTCTGTCATTATCGTCACATCAGTGCACGCTCTCTGCCTCTGTGTTCACCAAGCGGTAATACATTTACACCTCGGTTTGGAGGTGAAATTACACGCTGCAATATTTGCTTTATGTTTGTTGTGTTTGCATGATCGGGTTTAGCTTCACTTCTTCCTCTCAGATGTTACAGTATGAAAAAATAAATCAGTTTTCCTAATTTTACAGCTGCTGCAGCTTATGCATTTCAATTTCATTAAGCTAAATGAATATTCTGTTTATTTTCTGGAAACTGTTCATTTTGAATTTGTTTGCAATAAATAGGAAAGTAATTTTCTTTAGCCCTACATCTTTATGTGGGTTGAAGGTTTATTTCTGTTTTTGCAGGAAATTGACAATATTCGGATGTTTTGTTCATTTTGTTTTCTTGGTTTCCTTCTGGGTTTACCTCCATTTCTTTCTCTGTTTGGCAAAAGAAAAGCGTCTGACCCAATAACATCAGCCTTTGTTGGCAGACTGGGAACGGTGGGAGGACAAGCAGTCTTTCAACCTGCAGACAAGCCATGATCAGCAGGGCTGCTTGCAAAGTGGAGTTGAGTAAAGACAATAAATCGGTAGATTTGGTTCGGCTTGAGACCAAACTTGCAACATTTGTTGCATTTTCAGCTGCTGCGGTTTGCTTTCACACTGCACTGAATCAAATGAACCAAATCTTTTAAAGGACCTGTTCCCCTCCTCGCCTGTGGCGGCGCTGCACCAAGAACCATTAGAGGAAATAACACACAAACCCCTGAAGAAGACGTTGAACGCAACTTCCTTCCTTCCATCAGATTTTCGTTGTCGGAGGATTTCTCTTTTATCTTTGGTAACGACCACAAGCCATTTCTCCTGCTAGCGCTAGGCTAGCTCGTTTGTTTTGGTTTCATTTACCCAGAATGCCCTGCGCTGTAGTCCACTTCCTGCTTTTGGAGCGGTCTCCGGTTTGCTTGCTGTTCACATATGTATTCAAACCGCACCAGAGTTTATTTCAACCGAACCGAGAACGAGGTTTGAAAGTGGACCAGAGTTCGATTGGCGTTCCCACCTCCACAACCGAACCGGACTTTCTAGGCAAATGGACTGGAGTTGGATTAAAGCTGATTAGACAGAAGTGGTGTTTGCCTAGATTTCTACTATAAATGTTAACATCAATCATATTAAATGAATGGAAAATGTTTCAGAAAATCAGTCTCAGACTGTTCACTCCCTTCCTCCAAATATAAGCTTTTTATTTGAATTACAGATTTTCTGGGTCTGTTTCTTGGGATTAAATTTAAGATGAGGTAAGGAACTCCTCCTCCTCCTCGTCTTCAGGGGATCCTTCATCTTTTATTACTGCCTTGAGCTATCAGCTGCAGGTTCAATACAGAGATTAACTGGGAATGTATGTTTTCTGTGTGAAGATGATAAGACCTGTGATGACACAAAGGAAAGGTCAATCTCAGCAAGACGGCAGGAGGCAGAAGAGCAGCGGAGGACGAGCTGGTCTGCAGAAATAAAGCAGCAAATACTTTCATATATTTGAAGTATTTCTGTCACTTTTAATTTATAACATTTATAACAACAAACTTTAATTTAGGATTAAATTTCTCTTGTTATATCTTGACAATTGTTTTGCTAGCAGTAGCATCATGTTAGCACTGTGTGCTAGTTATTAGCTCCTTGAGTACATAACCATACTTAAATTATGTTTAATTTTCTAAATTTATTCATCTGTTTTTTGGGTTTTGTATTTATGTACTGATTAAAACTCTGTATAGTTTTATATAACCTGAACATTATGCTAGTACTGGGCCAGCATATTTCCAGATGGGGCCATGGCCTCCCTTTGACCCCCACTTGGAGGCACCACTGCTCTGGGATTAAAATTTCTTTACCACATTAATAATAATAACAAGTAAAACTGTTTAAATTTTAGTGCCAACCATCCTGGATGCCAATACAACTTTTTGATACAACTGAAATACTACTTCATCTGAGCACAAAAATTCATTTTCATTGAGCAAATTAATTTTTGTAATTACAATTTGCAACTTTTTAAGGTCAATGGAAACACAGCTATAATGAAACAGAAAAGTCAAATTAAATTCATTAGTATCAAAAACACAAAACACTACAAATGAAAATCAGGTGAACCTTTGATGCATCTGTAAATGTTAAAAGATGTTCAGTCTGTGTTTCTGTGTGATTTTTGTCACTCTTTCTTTGAAAATAGCCAACATGTCGGGGAAAAAGCTTAAGTGCTAATTGGATGCCGTCCCTTGAGAGCTAGCAGGCGTCTTCCTTGCCCTCTGTTTACTGCCTAATGGGATTGCCTCGGCTCACACCTTCTTCTGAATAATGAACATGTTTAATATTCCTGCCAGACGATTCTGATCCCAAAGAAATTAGGTTTAACAATTTACAATTTACCTGGACGACAAAAGAGACTCAAACACATTTTGAGAGGCTTTGATGCACATCTGCTACCAACACTGTTAATATCAGGAAATGTTTTTTTTTTTTTTTTCAAACGTTTGGATGGTTAGCTAACAGATTTTGGTAAAATGCTATTAGCTTCTACAAAAAAAATAATACTTTGTAAAAACCAAACTGTTTTCAAACTATCCTGTCAAGTCGTAAAATCAGAGATGTTTAGTAATTAGTTACATTTACTCAATTACATTTACTAGAGTGACTTTTTTGAAGAAAAAAAAATACTTTTAGGCGTATTTTACTACGCTGTAATTTGAGTAATTTTATTATAAAGTATTTCTTCTCTTACTTCTGGATTTTCTACCCACTGAATGAAAAACAAACATGTTTTAACCAAAAATTCACCAGACACAGACACACAACTGAAGATTTGTTAAAGTTTCATAAGTTTTTTACTGATAGAAACTGATTTGGAAACATTTTCTTTTGCCTGATTTTATTTTTTGTTATTTATATTAATTATTGCCATTTGATTTTTAAAATACCAAAATTTCCACTTAAAATTAACTAACACAACTACCTACAAATGAAAAGTTTTGAATTAAAAAACAAAACATTTCTAGAAAATTTTTGAGATTAATCTCAAACTTTTGGCATTTTTTGTGTGAAAATTTATTGTTTTATTATCTATCCACAGTGGTCCTATTACACGCTGCTGTAGTTTTAGGGCGACTTGTCACTTTAAATCCAAATAAGCTGCTGCTGACCACACTCACTGCCCCAATGCAACATTTACGTTCCCACGTCAAAATGGCTGCCAACAGATGTACAATTATCCTACCGTACATCTTTGAAAAGCCGAAGTGGAGCCTCCTGCACAACCAACAACAATGTAGCAAGTGGTTTCTGGATGGTAAGTCACTAAGAAAACGCTTGTGTTTTCCAGGGGTCATTGTAAAGCGGTAAGACCAAACGTCCTGGAGCTCAGCTAGGGTTGCTGGGTAACCGGGCTTGGCTCGTGTGGGGTTGCTAGGTAACGGTGGATTGCTCATGGATTGTGACTTAACAATTGGCAAGTTTTTGAAATGACTCATTTTCCTGACACCAACAACATCAACTTATTGTGAAAAAACAGCTAAGTCTTTTTTTTTTTTTTAAATGTTTGGACAGTTTTTAGTAGCAGTTAAAACCAAAATGGAAGAACAAAACTGTGAATTTTGCGCTATATCTCCTGTTTAATGTTTTCATGATCTGTTGAACTTTGAGTTTGGAGTCATGGTGGTTCTGTTGCAGCGCCTTGTGTTTCATTTTGTTCCCATCTTTGATCATAAGTGTAGTGTTTTCCTCAGTGCCTCAGCTTCCTGCTCTTTACAGCTGTTGCCCATCTGCTCATCTCAGTAGCATCCAGGATAAATATTTAGATTTAACTTAGATTTTCTAAGATTTTCCCCTCACATGTTAAGTTTTAATGTTGTGTTTTCTTGTTCAGGAGGCTGAGAAAGATGACCTGCAGCATGAATCTATTCAGAAGCTCAGCAGCTATGACATTAACCGTGATTGACACTTGCAGAGAATCAGTCATCCGTCAGGATGCGAAGGCATCATTACTCTCCACAGGGCACATTCTTTTACAGCCTGATTAAACTGAATATGCAAATGTCGGACCTATTTTTATGTTACTGTTGTTTAATCCTCCTAAAACGGATAAATCTTTACAGGTTTAACACAAAAAAATGAAGAATTCTTTACAAAAAAACTTATAATTGTTTATTTTATGAACAATCTGTGTTAAGTAGCTCGTTTTCTTTGTTTTACTTTCATTTTAATCTTTTTTTTTTGTATTCCTAGAGATAAACATGACTTTGCACAGACGGGAAACAAAATGAAGATGCATCTTTTTCATCTGTATTTTTAATGAGGGCTCTCAGTCATCAAACTGTCACAAGTGTCATTATATTAATCAACTGTAAGCTGCATCTGCTGAGCAATTCATCCACCTGCCTCCCTCTGCTGTGCTTCAATTGCACTCATTTTATCTGAACTTCTAAAGATGCTACTGACTGGCACACACAATTAAATCTGATAACATTGGATTTTCTCAACATTGAATAAATTTACTTAAATTAAAGATTCTTTTTAATACATTTTGCACTGTGATATTGTGTGTTAAGGCTTAAAATATGCTCTCAAAATAAAGCTACACGTCCTTATTTCACTATGCTTCATGTAAAAAGAAGTAAAAGACAAACCAGAGTAGGCACATTTTTAGTTTTAAATCATGATTTTCCCAAAACAGAACTAAAAGTGTCAAAACTGACTCCGTAGCAAGCAGCACTACTGTCTTTTTCTTGATTAAATCGCATAAAAAGTTAAATACACTAACAGTAAAATGGATACTTAACAGTCAATAACAAAGAACTTCAACACAGATGTCAAACTTTATCTTACGAAACAGCCAGGTAAAATCATACTTCAGAATTTAAGATAATTTAGTAGAAGCTAAATGTTTTCAAAGTTAGCAAAAACGCTAACAAAAATGTTACACCCACTATTAGCGGATTAGCAGAAGTGTGCAAACTGTCAATAACCAAAATATTGAGCTTTATTCAACTGAAAGTTTATAAAATAGCCAAGTAAATTCACACTTCAAAATGTATCCAGAAATATTAATTGAGAGCTAAGTAAGCTAAATGTTTAGCTAACATCTCAGTTAGCTAAAGCACTAACCGAAAAGTTTGCGCTTCAGCTAAAGGGAAAATTTAATTCAGTGAGAGCTAAGCAAGCTAAATGTTTAGTCAACTTTTTGGCTAGATACAACACAAATTGAAAAGTTAGCTAGAGGTTATCACTTTAGTTAACTTTTTGGTTAGCTACACCGCTAACTGAAAAGTTGGAGGTCAGGACAAAGTGAAAGGAGGAGAAATAATATAAAAGTTAGAATTATGTGTAGATTTAGTGTTTTAAAGTTTGTTAATCCATCTAATGACCAACCAGTTTGAGTTTCAAAACAGTTCTCTGTAATTGATTATGGAGCTAAATTAGGGCCATTACATGGGGAAAAAATTAAAACTGAAAAAATAAATAAATAAAAAAGATTTGAAACTGAAAAAAAACAGATTTTTTCAGTTTCAAATATTTTTTTATAGTTTCGTTTTCTTCTTTTGAAAAAAGAAAACGTACAACAAGTTAATAATATAAGTGATTATTATTATTATTATTAATCAGTTATTGTTATTGTTTGCAAAACCCCAAAATTGTCTGGTGGTTGATCTCCTGGTCCAACTTAAATCTTTACTCATCCACATTTTTAAATTTATATTTTAAAATTATTGAACATTTTCAACTAGAAAGAGAGACAAAACAAAATAAATATAATTACATTTGAGTCTCAGGAATATAAGGACAGCCAGTATTTGTGTGCTGCATTTGTTGCCACTACATTCTTGTTGGTTTTATGGAAAACGACTAAATTTTATCAAAATAAACGTGACTTTTTTTTCTGAGTATTTAGTGTGATAAAAGGAAACACAATTCATTTTTCATTTCTTAGCTGAATAAAAGACATCAAGTCAGTGAGTGCAACCTGAAAATATTAGAAAATATTCTTCTGGCCTTTGACAAAAACGTATCCAAACACTGAAAACATCGAGATCATCGAGTTGTTGGAGTTTCTGACTCGACGCTCGGTGAGAAGACATGAGATAAAATGCTAATTTCATTGTGGGAACAGGTGCTGCAGCATGACATGTCATTAATCAGTCAAAACGCAACGATGAACTCTGAACTCTGAACTCTGCTGGTCGGCTCTTTGACCTCATTGTGAATGTTTATTTGAAGCTGATTGATGAGGGTTGAACTAACGAGTCACAACGGGAAGCATGCGCGTCCTAATTCTGCTCACGTTACGCCAAAAAGGCCAAAAAACAAAGATTTACATGTTCCAGTCAGAATTTTAAAAATGCTCAAAATCAACAAGACAAACGGACTTTGGGATTTAATTGGCTCTTTTTCTTTTCCAAATTAAATAATTTGAAGCACGGATTTGAATTTACTTTAAATTTTCTCTGATAGGCTCAAATGTATACATACACCCCTTTTAATATTTGGCTTTCAAGTTGTAGAGAACAGGTATAAATTGCTGGTTCCTCTGGCAGATTATTTCACTTACAACATGTTGAGTCACATTTTAAGGACACAGTGACCATTACCTAGCAACCCCAGCCAAGCCCAGCGTGTTACCTAGCAACCCAGGTAGAGCTCCAGCACGTTTGGTCAGCTGTTTTTTCACTGTTTGTGTTGGAAGAGACACTTGCTTTGTTGTTGACTTATTATTCAGAAACCACACTGCAAAAATACAAAATCTTACCAAGTATTTTTGATCTAGTTTCTTGAAGTTAGATAAAAGTAACTTACAAATAGTTTGTTAAGCAATATAAATCAGCTTATTTTAAGTTTTATTTTAATTCCTTAAATTTAGGAAAAGTACCAGGAACTGAATTTTTTAGATTATCTCCTAAAGGAGATTAATTTCCCAGAAATACACAAGGAAATTTTTGAGTTTGAAAAGTTGAAAACTTCTATATAAACCTCTGAAATTTTGAGATTAATCTTCTACTAAAAACAAAAAAATGTTGAGAAATCTTCTAGAAAAACCAAGAAAATTTCTGAGTTTGAAAAATCAAGTCATGATGAAACATTTTTCCTAATCTGCCAGTTGAACTGGGACTCTATCATCAATATTAAGGAATTATTTACTTAACATTTACTTAACATTATTTACTATATCTTGTTGAAAAGTTACTTCTGTCTTATTTCAACTGTACTAACATATTTTGCACTAGAAACTAAAAATCTGTGGTAAGATTTTGTGATTTTGAATGAAGCACAAATTACATACCTCCAACTAAAACAGCCTTAATGATCCACTCTCCTAAATACATTCAGATTAAACACGTTCACATGTGAATCTTCCAGGCGACTGATTACTGGGATCCAGCAGAAATAATAATTTATGCAGGAAAATCGCTAAAAATGCGACAGAAGGCGTCGTATGACAGACCAACTGCTACCCAGCAGCTGCTGAGCACAAAAATCTGAACACTCATACTCATCTGAGCTGCTTCACAGAAAAACCAAGTCTTCCTCTGTTAACACCCAACCTGCGCTCAGCCAGGTGACCTTGGCTGGTTGTGGGTTACCATGGCAACGCACTCAGACGCCAACAAAGCCCTTTTATATTCGTCTCACCGCAGATATGAATTGCTAAATGCTCCTGATCACCTTAGAAACAGAAGTTTTCCTGCACTTTTATTTCTCTCCAGTAGTTATTAAAGCTTTGCCAGCGTGTCCTTGCTCTTTAACATGTTATAAATGAAAAAATAAAAAAATAAAAACGCCGGTGGAACTAGCACTTTTTATCAAGATTCATAAATTATTGACTTAAAACAAGCTTTACTGAAAACTTAGATTTGCAATAGCAATTTGATGTTTTCAGAGTGACTGCACTGCAAAAGCAAACTTTTATTATGTGTTTATACACATAATAAAAGTTTGCAGTCACTCTGAAGTAAAGTACAGTTAACAATGCAAAATTATTTTTATTGTTGTTATTATTGTTATCATTACCAGTGATTGTTTGCAAAACACCCAAATTATCAGTTTCAAACTTTTTTTTCAGTTTAGATTTTTTTTTTAGAACAAACTTTATGGCTCCAATTTAGCTCCATACTAACTGGTTCTTTTCATCGATATTTATAAATTATTCACTTTAAACAAGCTCCTATTTCTTGCTGAAAAGCTACTTATAAGTTAGTTTGATATTTGCACTAGAAAATAGACAAAATACTTTGTAGTGCAGTCACCTTGAAATAAAGCACAACCAGTTAATAATCTAAATTATTATTATTATTAGACAAGCAGTTATTGTATAATAGTACATTTTGTTGTGTTTCACCTTGTTGTGCAACTTATTTCTTTTATTCTCATCCACATTTTTTAATGTATATCTCAAAATTATAGAAGAATTTCAACCAGAAAAAGAGACGAGAGGAAAATCAGAAACATATTTAGTCTGAGTATCTCAGGAAAACAAAAACAACCGGTACTTGTGTGCTAAATTTACAACAATAACATGTAAGGAGGGATTGCTTCTGCTCCATCCTTATTGGTTTTATGGAGAAAAACTAAATTTATTCAAAATGAAAGTGACTTGTTGGTGTTAAAGGTGTTTGCAGATCTGCCTCGGTGTGATAATTCACAGATAATTGAAAGTTTCGAACATCCATGTGTGAGTCTGAAGTCATTAGGCCACAAGCTGTGAAGTGATAAAAGTGTGTCTGCTCGCCTGTGTGTGTGGAGGATGATGAGGATGATGATGGGACTTCGTCGGCGTGAAGTGAAGGATCGTCTGCGTTGGTTTGACGGCTGCTGGTCGGCTGCCAGCAGGCTGCCTCATGCCGCAGCCTCACTTTGCGCCACAGATGGCCGAGATCGCTTTGGAGGAGACGACTGAGTCTCTACCTGTCCAGATCATCCAGGTGAGATTTCACTCATCAATCAAACGGATGATTTTTCAGCAAACTGAAGCAGAATAAGTTGTTTCCCAGATGGTTTTCCCAACATAACGAGTTTATTTCCTCATTTATGCATTTTCTTTCTCTTGAGGTTTTCTCAAAATAACAAGTTAATTCTTCATTTTCCTCATAAACTTTTTTCTAATGGTTTTCTGGAGTTAATTTTCTGATTTTCCCCTTTACTTTTTCCCAATGATTTTTTAAATTATTTTTGAAAAGTTAATTTTCTGACAGTTTTCACGAGATAACAAGTTAATTTTCCTGATGGCTGATATCCCGTTATCCACATATGTAACCAGGTTGTATTTCCCTTTTGTTACATTTACACAAAATGTCTTTTTTTGCTGTTATTCAGATTGTCCCTTACCTCACTGAATCACCCTTGAAAACTCCATCATTGTTTTAACTGTGTGACTTTAGGATTCAGAGCCTCTCCTTCATTTCTTCTTCTCTGGTATTGTAGTTTAACTGTTAGAGCCTCCCCTGGTTGTGGTTCATTTTTTTTAATCTAAATACATCCACTTTATTTATAGATTTATTAAGTCAGTTTTTATCATCACTATTGTAATACATAAATCTATTCAATTATGTTAGTATTTAAGTGAACATATGATTGTAAAGTAGCAGGAATTTACTTTAGTTTTGCTATATTTTTGTGTTGTGTAGGACTTGGATGGCTGCATTCTGTTTGTTGTTCTCGTTCTGCTTCCTCTCTTCCCCCAGTGAGCTGAATACACTAATCTTAATGCATTTTTTGGTCTCTTAATTAGTAAATATGTCAAAATGAGGCAAAAATTTGTCTGTTTTTCAGCACAAATCCCACCTGATTATTTTCAGCGCTGACTGTTAGCTGGAACTGATTCGGGGGAAAAAGTGTCTCTGTGCTGCTGGGTTAACAGCAAGTCTCCAGCCAGCGATAAGTTCTGACCGGCAACAGGAGTCAGGGCGGGTCACTGACGCTGTTTTCTATTCTGGGGAATCTGAGGGGCTGCAGGTCTGTAAACATGATGACCGTGAGTCACCTGAATGCATCAGATCTCTGCAGCATCACAAACAGAAAGAATCTGCTGCCTCTAAAAGCTCGTTTCATCCACATCGGCAAATGAAATACAGCTAATGTTCCTGGAATATAATCTCAAATTCAACATTCCTTCACATTCTCAGTGAGATTCAGACAGATTAGGAAGAAATCTCAGTGCCAAAACTGGGAAACCAAAAAAACCAGCACCCTATCTTGGAATTTAAAAGCTTCCAATGTTTTCATACTAGATTTGGTACAATTTGGGCGTAAATTGCAACATTTGTTACATTTTCAGCTGCTGCAGTTTGATTTCACATTGTTGTGTCAAACGATCCAAACTAATTGAAAACCTGTTCCCCTTCTGGCCTGTGGGGGCGCTGCACCAAGAACCACTGAATGAAACAACATGAAAACCTCTGAAGAAGACTCTGAGCTCAACTTCCTGTTTCACAAAATGTAAACAAAAATGGTGTAGCTTCAAATTTTTGCATTTCTGATTTAAATCTAGAAATTATGACATTTTTCTCAGAATTTATTTATGATATAATTCTGAGATTATAGTTAAAATCCTATGACGTAAATAGTAAAAAAAAAAAAGAGTAAATTTCCGCCAAAAAACTGAAAATTTTAGATGAACCTCAGAGATTTTCTAGAAAAAACATGTAAATTTCTGACATCCAAAAGTCGAACATTTTTGAATATACAAAATCATAAAATTTCTATAAAATTGATCAGATTTTTCCAATGCTAAGGTTAATTTAAAAATTTCCGAGTTTTTTTCCTCATATTTTTTTTACTTTTGCAGCCCATAAATTTCTAAATTCTTTCTAGAAAATTTCTGAGATTCACCTAAAACGTTCTCAGTCTACAGGCTGTAATATTCTGATAAAAGGCCAATATTTTGAATAAAGTCAGATTTTTTTTTCAGTGGCCCTAACCTTCTTCTTGTCCTTTCAGAAAAGAATATTTTAAAATTATTCATTGCTTCGAAAACCAAACGAAAACCCTTCAATGATTTTTTTTTTTAGTTTCAAGACTTCTTAGGTTTATGATATGATCATATTTGCCCTTCGAAGAAACATATAATTGACTGATCTTTAACAAGGATTTGTACTGGAAATCCGCACTACAAGGAGTTAAAATTGAAAAATTAAATTTCACAACTCCTCCTCTGTGTGACAGAACCGGGCCAGGTGTTTCCAGGTAAGTGACGGCTGGTGCCACGGCCGTCAGCTTTATTTGGGTTTTTTGTCAATCTGTGATCCGCTGCAGCTGCACAAAGCTCAAATAAACGGTTCTGTTACAGGGAATAAGCCCAGCTATTCCAGATGATGTGTTTTTGTTTTTCAGGAAGGTGACTCAGACAGCGATGTTTGTAGATCTGGTGCGTTTGCTCAGGCTGAATCTGTGGCAGAAATAGTGCGATGTTATGTAAAGCTGGGTGTTTCTGCCTGAGTAACTCGTCTCTGCCTGTAGCATGCTTTTGCAGCAACTGAACATTTGCTGAACCACCTGCTAAGTTTTTGAGATTGCAAGTCTGTTCTGCAGAGATAAAAAAGGTCTTTACACGATTAAATGGTGCATGAAGGAGATTCTACTAACTGACCATTATGTTGTCAGTCTTTCTGCTCTCCGTTTTACAGATACTTCCATTAATCTGATAACTAAATGCATTGATGGTTGTTTGACAACAGGATTATTCGGAATAAATGGACGGCTGAAGTGGGAGAACATTGTTCACAGAAGGACTGAGTCACAACTTTTGTCCTGCAATGGTGTTGCATGCAGAAATTCCTCCAGATTTTGCAGTTTTTTTCTGTTTTGTGTCATGAATCGAGAATAAAAGTCTTTGGCTTAATAATTACGTTTGGGCTTTTTCTCGCGCGGCCAAGCGGATCTGGTGTGATTTCCGTTTTTTGGTGTCACCTTGGCTGCAGTGTGAAGTGTCTCCAGCTGGAGTTGGACAGAATATAGAAGTGGCAGATTAGGAAACAGTTAGGAGCTGTCAGTGATCCTCCTCCCCTTCGCTATTTATGCATTGCCCCTGCAGAACAAACACATCAGCGACAGGCTGCTGCTTCTCACTGCCGTTACTGTTTTATTGCACAAAATATAACAACAACTTTTGATGTGCATGCAGAAAAAGAAATGTACTTCCTTTAAATCATAGACTAATGCATGAGTGCGACTTATTGGGTATAATAATGGGGAGAGATCAATACTAATGGCACTTTCATGTGGACTACTGATTGTACCAATCAATGCAAATCACTTGCAATATTTATCATAAAAGCCAGATGGATGTGAAACGTTTTCGGCTGATGCTGGAATAATGGTCATGATTGCCATGATGGATGAGGAGCAACACACACAAACACACCCAGGATGTGAACTTCGACCCTCAAACGTGTGTGTGTTTTGTTGGATATTTTAAATGCAGCTTGGGATAGTGAAAGATGTTTCACTGCAAAAAATGTTTAATAACCCCTTTTTCTGTTAAATTGAGAAAGCTTGAGAAATATCTGTGATTAGCAAAAATATTTAAATGGCAGTTTTACAAATGGAAATTTACTTTCATCAAAATGAAAGGTCATGAAATTTGTGGATTTACTTCAACTTACAATATAGATCCAGGAAATATAGAAAGTTCCTGGATAGTGTGTGGCATATTCTGAAAAAGTAACCAGCAAGTATAATTAAAGCTATAGGAAAGTATCTGATCAGTTCTATGAATGATCAGATACTTTTCCTAGAAAATTTCAGGACAGTACCTGGAAGGTTTGGAAAGATTACAGTCACTGAATGGTTAAACCTTAAAAAAGTACCTCGTAGGTTCTAGGAAAGTAGGCAGTTAGTTCCATGAACTGTTCACAAATTTAACCAGTAAGTTCCAACAAAGTCCCAGGAAAGTATCTGGCAGCTTTTGGAAATGTACTTGGTTAGTTAAGAGTAACTTGTAAATACTGTTAAAGCTTTAGGAAATACTTTGCAAGTTTTAGGAAAGTAACTTAGGTCTAGGTACTTTCTGGGATTTAACCAGTAAGTTCCTAGAAAGTTCCACGAAAGTACCTGTAAACATGCTTAAACATTCAAGAAAGTTTCTAGTAATATCTATTAAAGTAGTTAGTTCCATGAATTTTCACAAATTTAATCAGTAAGTCCTAGAAAGTTCCAGGAAAGTACCTGTTAAGTTTTGGAAAGGCACCAAGAAAGTCTTGAGAGAAGAACTTGTCAACATTGTCAAGAAAGTTCCAGAAAGTAACATCTAGGTGAATTCTTGAACAGAATATTACAGAGAGCTACAATATAAATAAATGTTTGGACCATTAATCTGAGACGTAACAGTTTGAACATAAAAACGAGAACGTAAACAAACGTTGAAACAGAAAATGCTCTACGGCCGTTTCCAGATCAATATCTACCTCTCATGAGAAAATCTGGTCAGTCTGTGAACTGTCTTCCCAAAGAGAGCCTACTCTGCCACAACAAATCAATAGCTGCTCGTAGGCACTTTAAACCCGGCATTATGAGTCCACAAGAAGATACATGTAATTTGTGAGCCAGCGCTGCGGAGGGAGCACAGGGGAAATAATTGTGCAGCTGCACAGGGCAGGAAACAAACTCATGTGTGCTTATGACCCACAACTGCTGCAAACAGATAAATTATAGGCTGAGCAGCACTTCGAGGTTCAAATTGCTCTAGAATTGCACTGCATGGTGCCCATTCAAAAATATATGAGCGTGAAATTACCGGAACATTTATTTGGTGTTGTTAAAGGTGGACGAGGAGCTCAGGAGGATCATGCTGAAGATTTTTAAATGAAACTGAAAACAGCTCAGCAACTAAACAAAAGGACACCAGGAAATATGGAGCAACAGAGCACAAAAAGGAGAAATTTACACAAAAACTGCATCTAATATTATTAAAAGCAACTATTTCTAAAAGTTATTTGAGAAAACTCCATTTTATTTGCGTGTGTACATGGGGAAATTGAGATTTATGGTAAATAATGCTTATTTACCATATGTTGATTGGATAATTTCCAATCAACATTGCCTTTTGTTATATTCTAATACGCTGCAAATATATATGTCCAAATAAATGAAGCTCTGGACGCCATGTTTAATTCCTAACAGGAAGTCGTGGTTGTTTTGAACTTTTGAAGCAATCTGATTGACTGACATAGGTTTCAGCTTCGCACTACACTGCCCCCTATGGGATTGGCTTGTCCTTGCGGGTTCATGTTGATGAAAACTTTTCTGAAACCGATCTTGTGTGTACAACATTTTTTTAAGTGATGTGGCATAATTATTTGTTTTTATTAAGACCGGGCTTTAAAATAACCATAGATGAAACTAATATAAACAGCAAAGAGAAAGGAACATTAATCTGAGAAACCCAACTCTAACACCAAATAATAATTCAAGAAGTAAACCCACAGAAGATTGAACCAAGACCAGATCTAAAATAATCAAAACAGAAACACAATCTGAGTCTAAGGCTCAAACATCAACGCATTATGATATTTTCCCAATGTAGTTCAGGAAGAACAAACCTTTATTCCTAAATCAAGTAAAAAATCCATGTTTTAGTCCAGTTGGGATTAGAGAACAGAATTTCATATGTTAATTTGACTTGAAGGACAGCATTACAATTATCAAGCTCATTTCGTCTGAGCTTGACAGAGTAGCAGCCTTGAACAAATGTTGACTCGTGTTGCTTCACAACGTCTTTCTTTCTGAGCTATGCAGCGATTTTTACTGCAGGATTTTTGCTTCTTTTCCAAATAATCCTCACAAATACTTACAGTTTTTCCTTCTGTCTCATACGCTGTCATATGGGGTAAGTTTGAAAAAGGAACAAACTAACATGGCAAGAAATAAAGAAAAGCAAAGAAATGATCAAAAGAGAATAACTGAAACTAAAAATTCAAATAACAGATAATCATAACATACACAGTTTGATTTATTTTAAGATTCTGTGTGATAAACCAGGACACATAAGAAATTTTATTTAAAAAAATGTGAAATATTCTTATTGTATTTTTGCCAGAGTAAACAGTCTGTATTTTGTAGAAAACAAACCACGTTAAAAAGACAATGATAAAATTGGCTTACATTACGTTACTAATGAAAATAAATATGCAGCTTTATACTGGACCAGTGCTTAAATAAATCTGGCCAGATACACTGCAACTAAATTAACCTAAAATCATGGGGCAAACATTTGTAAAATTGCCTAACGGATGATAGCATTTAGGCTAACGGCGGTTAATGGTCACATTGATGGTAATTAGTATTTAGACTAACAGTAGTTAGCATTTAGGCTAACGACAGTTAATGGTCACACTGATGGTAATTAGTATTTAGACTAACAGTAGTTAGCATTTAGGCTAACGACAGTTAATGGTCACACTGATGGTAATTAGTATTTAGACTAACAGTAGTTAGCATTT
>NW_006800284.1:543863-582781 GCF_000485575.1 Poecilia formosa
TAACGGTGGTTAATGGTCACACTGACGGTATTTAGCATTTAGGCTAATGGCGGTTAATGGTCACACTGACGGTATTTAGCATTTAGGCTAATGGCGGTTAACAGTCACTTAAGCAGAAATATCTCAAAATTTAATATCTCAAAATTGAGTCGACGCCGATAAAACACTGTTCTGAACTTAATAACAATGGTACTTATTTATTGTAAATATTACTCAGTTATGTTTGAGTTTTGAAAAAAATTTACACTTAAGTTGTTTTACTGTATTTCTTACTTACTTGAGTCATTTTATAATTAAGTATTGCTACTCTTGTTTGACTAAATTTTCTGGTTACTGAACTTCACTTAATGAAGAAAAAACAAAACATGCATCTGACATAGTAGACTTCTTGTTAAAGTATGTTTTTATAATCTTCTAAGATTATAATGGCATTATAATTATAATGCTGAGTCTGAGTCATTACTGGAAGTAAACATTTGCACTATCGACCGTAATAATTTAAAGTTTCATTGTTTCTTTTTTATGAATAGGAAAAGTGTTGACTCTGTTTTTAAACATATTTATTATTTGCATTATTTTTGTTTTTAAAATGCCAGAATTTATTCATAACTTTACTCTTTTATCTTCCGTTTTTAAATCGGGCGTTCTGGTCAGTTACTCAGTACTTATCCTCCAGATACTTTTTTACTCTTGAGCAATTTTTTAGACTGTTAATTCTCACCTTCACTTGAGTAAAAATATGTTACAATTGGATACAAATTTTGGGTACTCTCTAACACAACAATTTAATCACTCTAAATTCACATTAAAAAGTTGCACCCGTAAAAAGCTGTAAAAATATTAAAAAGCGCCTTCTGTCTTGTGCGATTCATTAACGGAGGGGAGCTAAAGCTCATCCGCAGCTGTTAATGTGTTTATTTATAACAGATAGTGATGAGAACCGTGAGCTGCGCTCCAACACCTCAGGTCACGTGACCATGCGGCTGGCGCACAAAGCGCCGCTTTATAACCGCCCCTCTCCCACAGCAGCGCACAGCCAGCCTGGCTCTGATGCTCACCGCGTCTGTCTGAAGGCTGCAAACGGGATTATTCTCCTGCAATCATCCCCATAGCAACAACTACTGCTAATTAACTCTCACTTCTCAGGTTTTCCTCACCCGGACTTTGCACTTATTTCCACGGCATGGATCACTGCGGGATATTTGGAGCGAAACAATGAAGGTTTGTGTTTTTCAAACTTTACTACATGCAGCTATAATTAAAATTAATAAATTATTTCTCATTTTCATTTTTTATATAAGTGCTGCTCCTGAATCATTAGGTCTTCTTGATGTCTTATTGCTAAATAATTATTTAAATCTGAGTGTAAATAATTCATATCCTGAATTCTGTCACCAAATTTTAAAGGTTTATTGATCAGATATTCTTAATCCCCCGATATTCTTAATCCCCCGAGCTGGCCCCATGATGCCTAATTAATCCGGTGATTACTGGATTAAAAAACAGCTTTAATGCGTAATGACCTGATTTAATTAATAAGAATGTCCCTGGTTTCCTCCATGCCCTGAGGCTGCAAAGGTTCGTCAACTGTTCAGTTTCCCACTATTGTCTAGGATGCAACTGTGAGTCAGCTGCGCCCCTAAGTTTTATTTTTCCTTTAAATTTGAAACTAAAATCACTTTAAATAAAAAAATTATTGCATTCTTAAAGGGGAGTATTATGTAAAAATAATTTTTTTAGAGCTTTACATCATGTTATAATGTTATTCCCTCATCAAAAACATACCTGGAGTGTTGCCTTGATTCTTTAATGCATGTTTGAAAAATTATTTAATCGTCATGGCAACCATTAAACGCCTGGTTGGACCTAGCTCCGCCTCCGAGGATAAAACTCCTCCTCATTTTTTAAAAATACCTTTGCATTGTGTTATAGTGTTATTTGTTCATCAAAAACATACCAGCAGTGTTGCCTTGATTCTTTCATGCAAGTTTTATTCATCCTTTAATCTCCATTCAGCTATCCAAAAAGCCTGAATGGACCTAGCCCAGACTTCGAGGACGGAGGTCCTCCTCAGAGCTTCAGTTTCCAAACTAACAAGCTTCTGCCTCACAGAGCAGCAGCTCCTTCAGACTAGCCAGCATCAATTAGCAAACATCTGGTGGAGCTGCACATCAGCCAAACTCACTATAGGAGAAACTTTTCTGTGAAACACTGGTAAAAATAAACATGATGGTTTCCTGAGGCTGGAGTTTCAGAAAGAGCAGGAGTTTTTAAAGAGGCAGAGGCCCAATTTCAAGGCGTTACATTACAAAGTCAGATTTCTTTTAAAGCTGCATTATGTAACTTTTACAAAAAAAAAAACAAAATCCATATTTTTTTTACATTTTTGTTTAAACTATTATCATGTCGTGAGTCATGATAGTTTGGAATGAGACAGATGATCTGATAAAAAAATTTAACTTCTCTGCCTTCTCCTGGTGTTAACTAGAAACAACCAATCAGAGCCAGGAGGCGGGTCTTAGCGCTGTCAATCACAATATCATATGGCTCATCCTTCTTCCAGGTGGCCCCCTGCCTCTCTGCTATGGTGCATGCTAGTTAGCATAGCCACTCCGCCATTAGCACATTTAGCAGTGAGTACATATGGTTGATGGACAGCGCTAAGATCCTCCTCCTGGTTCTGATTGACTGTTTTTACATTTCTTCAGATGGTAATAGCAGCTCAGGGAGAACATCGATCCTTTTACAGATTATCTGTCTCAACTTATACTGTCATAACATGGTGACTGAACAAATATGTCAAAGTTACATACTGCAGCATATTTAACATATGTAATATTTTTACAACTGAAGTTACCATAGTTAGCTGATTGTGCTATAAAATGGCACGATGCTACTGGAAAACACAACACCCCTTCAATGGAAACCAAACATTGTTTTGTCTTTTAGGTGTTCCTTCACCTGATGCTGTTACCCAACTCGCCTCTTCACTGAGCATCTCTGCGGCCATGAAGCTGGCTGCGCACCGGATGGCTGGCACGGCTATGAGCGCGCTCACGACAGGTGTGCAGTACCTGGGCTCCAACGACGCCAGCTATGATGACCTCTCCGTCGACTCCGGCCTATCAAAGAATGGCTTCGTCCTTGGAACTAAGGAGGTGATTTTCACTGCCATTGCTCCGGTTTTTCCCACCAACATCTCGGGATTAGCGCTGGGTAACGCCACCGCCGTGGAGAGCGTCGATGCGCCGCAGTGTGCGGAGAATGTAGCGGACAACCTTGAGTGCTTCATGATCCTCACCCCTAGTCAGCAGCTTGCGATCGTCATCTTGGCGCTCACTTTGGGTACCTTCACCGTGTTGGAGAACTTCATGGTTCTGTGTGTGATCCTCCACTCGCAAACGCTTCGATCTCGGCCTTCTTACCACTTTATCGGCAGCCTGGCTGTGGCCGATCTCATTGGAAGCATCATTTTCGTCTACAGCTTCTTGGACTTCCATGTTCTCCACAGGAAGGACAGCCCTAACATTTTCCTCTTCAAGCTGGCCGGAGTCATCGCCTCCTTCACGGCCTCCGTCGGGAGCCTCTTCCTCACCGCCATTGACCGCTACATCTCCATCCACAGGCCTATGGCGTACAAGCGTATCGTCACCAAAACGAAGGCGGTGATCGCCTTCAGCATGATGTGGACCATCTCCATTGTCATCTCGTTGCTGCCGCTGCTCGGCTGGAACTGCAAGCGGCTCGGCTCCGTCTGCTCGGACATTTTCCCGCTGATTGACCGGAGGTACCTCATGTTCTGGATTGGGATAACGAGCGTCTTGGTGTTGTTCATCATCTATGCCTACATGTTCATCCTCTGGAAGTCGCACCACCACGCCGTCCGCATGCTGAGCCGGACCTCCCAGAGGAGCGTGATCATCTACACCGCAGAAGGCGCCAAAGTGCAAACGGTGAGACCCGAGCAAGCCCGGATGGACCTCCGCCTGGCCAAAACTTTGGTCATGATCCTGGTGGCCCTCATCATCTGCTGGGGCCCTCTACTTGCCATCATGGTTTACGACCTCTTCGGGAAGGTGGACGACTTCATCAAGACCGTGTTCGCCTTCTGCAGCATGCTGTGTCTGCTCAACTCCACTGTGAACCCCGTGATCTACGCCATGAGGAGCAAAGACCTGCGCAGGGCCTTCCGCAACATCTGCCACATGTGGCGCGGAGGCTCCCAGACCCTGGACAGCAGCGCCGAGAGCGACTGGACCAGCAGGAGCATGAGAGCAGCCGCCGCCGCCGCGGCAGCAGCTGGCAGGGCGGAAAGAAAACGCGGCCGCCGTGAGAAAACTGAAGCGAAAGTAGCTCAGGTTAGAGTTTCTGGAGGCACGGAGTCTTCTACTGCAGAGCCCGTCTGAAACCAACGGCGCTTCTGCACAACTGTGAAACTAATAGTGTTGTTTAGTCTCTGATCTGTTAGCTTTGTTACTACAAAATGTGCCAAAATAACAAGAAAAAAAGAAATAGGATTTTATGGATAAAAAAAAAGATGATGGATACTTTTAGACCTCGGTGATATGACCGATTTTTGATTTTAATCGATTTTTTTCTTTTCTAAAAGATGGATGGACTACTAGGGCCATACTAAGAAAAAAAATGAAAATAAAAAAAATTACAAAAATAAATTCATAATATTTAGAGAATTAAGTTGGAATACTCTCATTTTTCACATAATACTATGACTTTATTCTTGTAATTTTATGTCTATTCTTGTAGTTTTATTCATTATTTTCTTAGCTTACTCAGTAAAAACTACAAATGAAAGAAAAATATTTTCAAAAAGCGGATTTTATTTCAATCATCCCTTAGGTGATTAGGGCCAGGCCACCAGAATGTTTTGTTTAATTACGACAACAATATAATCATAATATTAGCAGAATAAAGACAATTTTACCAGAAAAAACGTCTTAAGATTGCAAGAAAAAGGTTGTTTGCTCAGAGTTATAAGGGTTTGAAGTGACTCAGTTGTTTGCACAGTCGTTTTACTTCTGCTGATAATTTGATTTGATACTGTGAAAACATTAAGTATTATGTGTAAAATTTACACCAAAGTAACTTCACGAGGTGCTCAGCAGTGCTCATTTGAATATTTGGTTATTTTTCATAAATTTACTACTTTATTCTTCTTACATTATGATTGTATTCTTGTAGTTAAAAGAAAATAAATGTTAAATCAGTCCTAATATTCTGACTTAGAGTTGACCTGAATTCACAGTCCAAATAAATAGAAGCTTTAAAATGCGCTTGTCAAACAAAATGGCGGCTTCGGGCAAGCGGACAAAACTCTGGACTGTGAAAAATTCAGATTTTCCAAAAATTAAGTATTCAAACATTTAATTAATCGATAAAATAAATGTATTGCCCAGGCCTAGATTTTTTTTAATAACTAAAAAACATTTTGATGAAGGACATTTTGTGTTGGAGGATCTACTGATGCTTTGTTGCCTTTGCTCCTGCTTAAAAAGTGAAGATCTTTTCAGCTGTGATGTGTTGTATTTTATTCATTTTACTACATAATGCTGCAACATTTTGACAGTGATCTGTTGTGAAAATATTTTGTAATATTTTGTTTCGGTAATTATTAATTGTATTTACAAAAAAAAAAAAATTTAATCCTGCACTGCATCATTCCTGTACAACAGCTATTGTGCCACTGTGTCACATAACAGTATTTACAAGCAAGGAAGTACTTTGTAAGGTGTGAATTTTACCTATTTTTGTCCTAATTTGGTTCAAATGTTGGGTGTCTTTTTAAAATAAACTGAATATCCCAGTTTATCGCCTTCTGTTGATGTTTTATTAGTTAAAAGCTTTGCTAGCTTTGCCTATTTAAGCCTGCGGTTTGCAGCCTTTCCTTACAAACTGCCTGATTAACAATGCAGTAAAGTTAATTTTATGACTTAAACTGGTTTAAAAGTTTTAAATGAAAGGAAACCCAAGAGATTACAGGATGTGACTGACTAGCTCTCTTGCTGCAAACTCTTTTAATTTCAGGATTCAAAGTCAAAAAATGTAGCTCCTTGGAACTACATTCCATACTCCCTGGATGACTAAATACATCTTTATATTGTTTTTAAACATATAAATGTTTGTTTCTGACACTACAAAGTGTCGTACATCACCAGATTTATTAGTAAATCAATTTTAGTTTTTTTATGGGTAACGTTGCCATCTTGTGGACATGTGTAAGAAATGAATTGAGAACAAGTAATAGTCAGAATACGGTAAAATAAAGTGTTTTATTGTTTTAAATTTAAGAATGTAAACGTTTAGATTATATATTTATTGCACCTATTATGCCATTTTTTATGTTTCAAATTTACAGCTAATTAAAACTCAAAGGTCAGTTTCTCACAACATAATGTTTTAGTCGCAGATATGTTATAATTTAAAATCTCTGACTTTATGGTTAGAAAGCTGAGATACTATGGAGTAGAGGTTTTGGGGTCTTAGCTGAGGAATTAATATGAATTACAACAACATTTAATATCCTTTTGGGGTCAATAAAGTATCTTTGAATTTGTTAGCTGCTCCAAGTTGTAAAAACAATAACTTGTTGTCATGGTTATGCATCACAACAAATAGCTAAAAGTAAATAAAAAAAAAAGTAAAAGCAAAATCCGTAAATCCGTCCAGATACACAGCATCCAGAACTAGATGGGATAGTCATCCAAACAATCGTTTATGAACAAAAGTCTAGAAAAAGAACGACCAATCAGAACTAACCTAACAGGGTTATTCCAATCTTTTTAGTTTAAGATTGGAATAACCAATCTTAAACTATTGTCAAATAATATTTTTATTATTTGACAATTTCCCCACAATATAATTAATCATCTTTATTCTCCTTGCGGCATGTCACCACATAGCCCAGAATGCCTAGCTTCCGGGTTTGACTTGTGACGTCAGGGGGCGGACACGCCGACTGCCTCGTATCAAAAACAAGCAGCTAAGTAGCGTTAGCTCGTAGCAACGCTGTCTGCAGACCAACAGTTGGCCCGCAGCTGGCTGCTCGGCACTTAACTTCTGGAAAACAATTCTCCCAGCAGAACTAAGTCAACACCTCTGGTCGGAATTACTTTCGCTTAACAGGTAAAACAAATTATTTATATATAAATGTAGGAAGTAGTCCAGGGTCAGCGGTAGTCTAAGCTAGTGTTAGCTCTGTTTTCTTTTTGATTATTGGCTTCCAGGCGAAGCTAGCGGCGGATCGCTGCTGTTAAAGCCTTTCCAGCACAGTGTGTTCAACACGTATTCCTTTAGGAAAAAAGAAAAGAAAAGAAACAGTTTTAACTATTAAAGTCGCTGGGTGAAATACCTGGCCTCAGTATTGTTATTTTCCTGCATTTTTTAAAAGCCATTCTCTTTCTTTGACAACTTCCAAGTCATGGCGTGTGGAGCCACCCTGAAGAGAACCATGGATTTTGATCCACTGATGAGCCCCGCGTCCCCCAAAAGACGGAGATGCATCCCGGTGGCCCCATCGGCTTCCTCCCCGAGGCGGTACCTCAGCATGGAGCCCTCGCCATTTGGAGAGTCGTCGTCCAGACTCAGCGCAGGTAAAAGCTCCGGCCTCCGGAATGACCAGTTTAACGGACAACCGGTGACTCTGGTTGTTCTTCTCTGTTTTATTGTGTCTTTGATTGAATCACCAGAACAAATCCTGAACAACATAAAACAGGAGTACAAACGTATTCAGAAGAGGAAACACCTAGATGGAGTTTACCAACAACCAGAATGCTGCTACTCTCCAGAATCCCCCTCCCAGTTATCCTTGAATGTATCCAGCATGCCAGGTCGGTCTGGGAAAGATGCCAAATGTTAAAAAAAATAAAAGGAAAATGGACGAATATGTGTATTTAGAAGCTTTACTGCAATTGTTTATTTTAGTTTTTGATTATTATGACAATCTGATAAAAATGGCATATTCTGCAGCTTTTTCACATCTTTTTTTGTGTATGCAAGTTTAGAAATACATTAAACAATTTAATATTTTTAATACGATTTTTTTAAGCTAAAGTGCAAAAAAAAATATACTGGGTGAACTGATGATTGGATAGTAAAAGTTGCTTGCTGAATTTTAACTAAGTGAAGCTAAAAAATGTCCCTGGAGTTTTGGGTAGAACATATTTCTTTTTTTTTTTTTATCTTATTCATCAGCCCTATCTGTAAGTAACAATTATTTATTTATTAATCTATTGATTATTCATAAGAATAATCAATAGATTAATAAATAAATAATTAATAAATTAGGTAAATTCTGTTTTTTGTTTGGATTAACTAATTTTAATATTTGGATTTTCTTAACATTATTTGAACCATATTTTTGCACAGTTTTGGCTCTGACTGCTTTTTCTTCAGCAATTGGCCATTTTTTGCATCTGTATACTTCAGTTAGCGATTAATTGATTACTAAATTAGTCGACGATTACTTCAGTAATCGATTGATCGATTTCACCCTAAACTTTATCCTCTTGTCAAGCATCCATGAATATTATTATGAAAACATGGAAATATTTTGAACAAAATGCTGATTACAGTAAACTTTCCCCACTCATCATGATACAAACATGAATACAAACAAAAAGTTTGTATTCATAAATATCACATTCAATCTGCCTGTTATGGTTACACAGCCTCTTCCACTCATCCCTCCTGCCTTTATTTAACGCTCCATATTTAAATACAGACTTCTACAAACGTTCATCTGCTATGGATTTGTGAGGATTTGTTCCAGCACTTTTAAAAATAAAGTCGTAAATTTGTCTGGGATTAGCATTAGCATGACTTTAAATCCACCTCATTCCAAGCAATTTATTTAATTTTTTTTCCCCCAACAGGGACGTCTTCAGGCGGCGTCTCTCCGACCAGAAAAGAACAGCCGCTGTTCACGCTCAGGCAAGTTGGGATGATCTGTGAACGCTTGCTCAAAGAGCGAGAAGACAAGGTGCGGGAGGAATATGAGGAGACCATGACTTCAAAACTGGCAGGTAAAGACTGTTAATCGACTGCATTTACATAAACTAAAATATTGTGTAATAAATGTGAACATTCTTCAAGTAGAAACGCAAAGAAAGATGATTTCTCACAGAACGTTTATTATTAAGTCAAATATTCAGAAAACACCAGCGGGATCCACACCTTTCAAGTTGAGAGCATTAGGGTCAATTTTAAATTTCTTTTTTTCTTATTAAAACTGAAACAATTTCTGGAGACATTTGTTGCTTTTTATTGCTTCACTAACAAATGAAAGGTAATATTTTAATAAAGCAACGTAATCTTTAGCTTTTGTAGAAAAGGAATTATTAGGGATGGACAATTATCGTATCGTTTATCAAGGTAAATTTCTTGTGATGAGATTTGTGATTTATCGTTGCCACAAAGTCCAGCTAATGTTAAAAACTGACTAAAATGTTGTTGGTTTTTTAATGTATTTTACACAAGAATATTGATAAATGTCAGTAAACTCAAAAATATGATTGAACAAAGTCTCCATATAAATCACACTTTAAGCATCATTAAGACGTTTCTATCAAACAGAAACATCAATGAAAGCGGAAAACTTAATAAACGAAAATACTGTTTTGTACTTAAATATTTAAGATTGCATTTGTAAAAATCCTGAATTAGTTGCGATAATGAACTTTATTTAAAAGTTAGCAAAAGCTAATTCATATCTGCAATCTCCTGACAAGTTACAAAATCCAGAAAATGGATATCAGTCCACAAAAAATAAATATGTTCCACAAAAAAATTAAAATATTACTATATATAAAAAATGATTAATTTTATCAACAAAAAATGTGAACTGATGGGCCAAAAGTAAATCATCTAGAGGCCTCAAGTGAACCACACATTGCATCTCTAGCTTTAAATGCTTTCAGTAAAATATAGATGACGTATATTGTCAGCTTCCTGGCAAAATCAATTTGTTTACTTCAGCAGGAATCCATTTTTTCTTCTCCTTGGTTTCCAGATAAACTAAAGTCCAAAATGTTCTGCTTATTTTCCAGAACAATACGACACCTTCGTGAAGTTCACACACGACCAGCTAATGCGGCGGTTCGGGGAGCAGCCTGCCAGCTGTGAGTTTTTATTTTCACATTCCTGCTGCGCTGGCAGGCAGATCTGAAGTCGAAGCTAACAAATCTGGTTTCAACCTGACCTCTCCTTTTCTCCAGATGTTTCCTGAGTGTGGCACAGAACCGTCCGCAACAAGACCTCCTCCTCCTGCTGCAAGCTGTCATGTGATATCTCAAAGAAAAGAAAAGTTCTCATCCCAAGAGATTTAATTTAGCTAGTTTAAATGAAACTTTTCTGACCGTGCCATTTATCCGTCTCTGGGCGACGACGCGAAGCGGCGGCTAGCGGCTTCCTGGTGTAAATTAATGGACCCTATCTCTACGAGTGGCCTCTGTTCCCTGTTATCTCACTTTTTGTATCGATTCCCAGCATTCCAGGCTTTGTCTGTTGTTTCTATTACGTGTAAATACAAAAGAGGCGCTGGAGAGTTTTACAAGGTTTGCTGGTCAATCTGAAAGGAAGAGAAACAAGTCGGTGTTTTTCAGCCGTCTGTCCCTCATTTATTGCTTTTTAAATTAAACACAGTAGGTAACTTCTGTTTTTTTGTTTTATTCCCACCAGTGTCTGTATTTATTTTAAAGTTTCTTTTTCCCAGCTGGTATCAGTTTGCAACCGATGTACTTTAGTGGAGAAAAACAAAAAAAAAAAAAACAATAAATCGAGAGTTGAGAATCTTTGCTTGTGGAAATTTCTGAAAATTTTCAATGATTCACTTCTTTTTTGCGTCACACTTCAAGCTGCATTATGGAACTTATTGCAACTTATTTTATTTTCCAAAAGTTTACATGCATGTTGCTGAAAAACGGAAGACACCCAGCAAATGACATCTGGACCTGATGTGTAATTTCAAAACAAGAGCCCAGCTAAATAAGACAATGTGATATTTTGTTGCCATGCTTATTGCTGAAACACTGTTTCCAGTGACCTCTCTCTCCTCAGGGTGACGTCAGTCCATCCTTTGCAGCCAGAACAGCCTCAGCTCTTCTGGAACGCTCTCCACCAGGTTTAGTGTGTTTATGGGGATTTTTGACCATTCTTCCAGAAGTGCATTTGTGAGGTCACACGCTGATGTTGGACGAGAAGGCCTGGCTCTAATCCGTCTATTGGGCTGAGGTCGGGTTCATCCACACCAGACTCTGAACAATACTTTTTCAATCGACACACCTGAGGGACTGCCAATATGAAGCAATGCTTCCAGTTGCTCCGTGAAAACCAACTACTCTAACTGAAACTATAAGTCACTAACTTCTGTAGTTGAGGGAAAACAAACTAATAGAGCAGCACTAGGCAGAAAATGCAAAATCAAATATTTAAAAATGACTGGCAAAATGAAACATTCAAATTTTCTGCAATAACAGTTATGGTTATTTACACATTTAAGATATGTAATAATTAAATATACATTATATGATAATGTATTAACATGAATAGTAATAATAGTTATTCATTGTGTGCTATTATCTAAAGCACACTAAACCTTTTTGGGCTATGGCAGGAAGCTGGTGAAAACCTGCAAACAGGAAACTGGTGAAAACCTTTTCCCAGTTGTTAAAGCTGCCAAAGCTTAGCTTTAAAAAACTGATGGCAAAACAGAAGACTGGAAATACCAGCGAAGTAAAGAACGAGAAAAGGAAGTAACATACAACACAATAAAAACAAAAGCACTGCCAAACATTTATCCCATAAACCTTCTGTTTTCTGGTAGTGAATGTTTGTCATTCAGTTCTTCAGATCCATATTTTCTGTAACATTCACTTCTCCAGCCTCAAAATGGTCGCTTGTTTTGTTCTGATACTTTCTTCTACAAAATGGTTTCTTAATGTTTGTGGCTCCTTTCCAAAACTACATTTGTTGCCTTGTAGAGGAGAAACCATCATATCTGGTGTAAAGGCCAACTGAATGTAGTTACTTTGTTTCTTGTAGCTGCAGCTAAAGTTTCATGCTTTTATTTTGACAACGTTCTGTATAAGGTATCCATGGTAACAGAAAGTGAACAGGAAGGCAGAAAAACGCATAAAAAACAACTTAAATTTAGCTTCAGTCAATAAGGGAACAAGGTAAAGGCTCTACTGTCATTTCTGAATAGCGGCTAGTTTTGCCGCAGTGAAATTTGAGAGCAGTTTACTGCTTCTTTACAGTCCTGTAATACTAAAGTTAATTTAGAGTAAGAGAAAAACCTTCCAGCAAAACAAATACATAAACAAAACAGTGAAAAATAAACATGTGCCTTTTATTAGAAAGAAATTGACCCAAATTGGTTGTGAAAACAAAAAAAGCGGTACGTTTTTTGTTTTGTTAGCATCCTCCCCAGGTGAGCCGGGCCACATGATCCGTCTTCTTCTTGGTTGCTTTGATGAAACCAAGAAACTCCAGCTCCGACACGGCGCGGATGAAACGAGCGCTGAACGGCGAGTTTAGGAATTAAAGGAATTAAACCCCAGACCATATCAAATCATCATGAAGACACTTTTGTAAAGGGGACCCATTATGAAAATTCACTTTTTTCAGATTTTTTTTCTTCAATCTCACTGCTTCTAAAAACAGCCAGACGCTTAAAAAACCGACCCAGCCACTTTAGGCAAAAAGTTCATGATTTTTAGCGAGCCCTTTCAAATGTCACATTCCACAGGCACTCTGCCGTTACCTAGCAACCCAAGCTGAGCCCAGCCCCATTACCTAGCAACTCAAGCTGAGCCCAGTCCCGTTACCTAGCAACCCAAGCCGAGCCCAGCCCCGTTACCTAGCAACCCAAGCCGAGCCCAGCCCCGTTACCTAGCAACTCAAAAAGAATTCCACTGCGTTTGAATGTGACGTCACTCTCTTCACACTCCGCCCACTCCGCCATGACGGACACCAAAACAACCAATGTGCTCCGGTAAAGCCTGTCAAAACACAGACATCTGGGAGCCGAATACTGTTTATTTAGCTGATTTCTCCTTAAAATATGGTCATATGGAGCTGCGCAGACATGAACAGACATTTATCACAATGTGATAAATGTGGTGTGAGACAAACTCAGCAACCTGACCAACACGTCAGGAGTTATGGGTCGCTCTCCAAGCTAGATAATTTAAACTTTCGCCGTCAGTGAGTCCCAACGAAGTGTGTTACGTTCAGACAAATTAGCTCCACTTCAAGAAGCAGGAGCCAAGTTGGTAAAATCAACTTGGGAAAACAATTTCTGACGCTCCCCGACTTTCATCATGACCAATGAGCCTGTCTGGATTATTTCTATGCTTTGTGGATTAGATTGAATTTACTAAGAGAAATTAGAACGCAACCTTGATTTTTGAAATCAAATTGTCAAACAGTTTGTAGTGTGACTATTACTGCAATGGCTCCTGTCTGTACAAATAAATGATCCTGTTTTTAACAGAAAAAAATGCTTTTTTACAGTTTTCCATTATTGTGCAACTGTAGAACTAATAAAGTTGGTAAAAACAACGGGGATAAAGTACGACGACGTTTTGGGATTACTGCAGACACAAAACAAAGGAGTACATTTCTGCCAAAAACATGACATTTAGCTTAGAAAATTTATAGAAAAAACTTGGATATTTCTGAGCTCAAAGTCAAAATTTTGCTAAAAAATAATCAGAAATTTTGAGACTAATTTAAGAAATTATCTGGAAAAACGTGGACATTTTTTAAGTTCCAAAAGTAAAAAAAGCTGTTTTTGGGCAGAAATGTACTCGTTTCTTTTCTCTTTTCCTTCTACAATGGCCCTAATACGCCATTGTAATAAGGTGTGGTTATTAACTCATATATATAAAAAAGAAAAAGATACTGTTTGACTTCATCCATTTTTCCAGAACCATCTGGATCTGGATCGTTGCCNGAGCCCAGCCCAGTTACCTAGCAACTCAAGCCGAGCCCAGCCCTGTTACCTAGCAACTCAAATCGAGCCCAGCCCTGTTACCTAGCAACTCAAATTGAGCCCAGCCCTGTTACCTAGCAATCCAAAAAGAATTCCACTGCGTTTGAATGTGACATCACACTCTTCACACTCCGCCCGCTCCGCCATGACAGACACCAAAACAACCAATGTGCTCCGGTAAAGCCTGTCAAAACACAGACGTCTGGGAGCCAAATACTGTGTTTATTTAGCTGATTTCTCCTTAAAATATGGTCATATGGAGCTACGCAGACATGAACAGACATTTATCACCTTGTGATACATTTATCACAAGGTGACATTTATCACCTTGTGATAAATGTGATAAATATCACATTGTGATAAATGTGGTGTGAGACAAACTCAGCAACCTGACCAACACGTCAGGAGTTATGGGTCGCTCTCCAAGCTAGATAATTTAAACTTTCGCCATCAGTGAGTCCCAACAAAGTGTGTTACGTTCACAGACAAATTAGCTCCACCTCAAGAAGCAGGAGCCAAGTTGGTAAAATCAACTTGGGAAAACAATTTCTGATGCTCCCTGACTTTCATCATGACCAATGAGCCTGTATGGATTATTTCTATGCTTGGTGGATTAGATTGAATTTACTAAGAGAAATTAGAACGCAACCTTGATTTTTGAAATCAAACTGTCAAACAGTTTGTAGTGTGACTATTACTGCAATGGTCCTGTCTGTACAAATAAATGATCCTGTTTTTAACAGAAAAAATGCTTTTTTACAGTTTTACATTATTGTGCAACTGTAGAACTAATAAAGTTGGTAAAAACAACGGGGATAACGTACGACGACGTTTTGGGATTACTGCAGATACAAAACAAAGGAGTACATTTCTACCAAAAACATGACATTTAGCTCAGAAAATTTATAGAAAAAAGTTGGATATTTCTGAGCTCAAAGTCAAAAATTTGCTAAAAAATAATCAGAAATTTTGAGGCTAATTTAGAAATTATCTGGAAAAACGTGGACATTTTTTAAGTTCCAAAAGTAAAGAAAAACTGTTTTTGGGCAGAAATGTACTCGTTTCTTTTCTCTTTTCCTTCTACAATGGCCCTAATAAGGTAATAATTAAGGTGTGGTTATTAACTCATATATATAAAAAAGAAAAAGATACTGTTTGACTTCATCCATTTTTCCAGAACCATCTGGATCTGGATCGTTGCCCTCTGCAGCAGAAACAACAGTAGAGTAGGCCTGAACACAAAAAACAAAACAAAATGCAGATCACGGTTCATGTGAGAATCCAGGCCCGGATTTGATCTTAAAATCAGCAACATGAACCTCAGCATCAACACAGCCTCCTACAGAAGTGGTTTAAATATTATCGACCCAAACAGATGAAAACTCACTTCCAGCCAGTCGTACAGGTTGATCAGCCGGCCACACTCCAGGTGCAGCTTGTGAGCGATGCAGATATCAGGAGCCGCGTTCGACACAGAGCCGTCCTCCGACTTCAAGCTGTCGTTCTGGAGGGGAAAACAAAAACACTGCTTCATGAGAAGAATTAACCTTTACAGGCTTTATTCCTGTAATACCACAACTTCATTCTGCGTTACCACGATACGGTTAACATAGTCGAACTTGCATTATTACTTGAACATGGTCACAAAAAGAAAAACAATAATGTTTATCACAATAATTACTGGGACAATTTATCGTCCACCAAATCTGTTGTCATGACAGGCCGACTACCAATCTACAGGAGCCCGCTGGTAAAATAAGACCATAAAACTACCTTTATGTTTGTTTTTGACATCAGGGACATAAAGAATGATAAATAACTGTCGTACTTGACGCAGCTGTTGTACCTGGATGTAGCAGTAGGGGCTGCTAAGCGCCGCCTGGATGGAGGTACGAGGCGTGGCGTTGAGGTGGCGCCTCACGGTGGCTGACGAACTGTAGTAGCAAACTTCGTACAGCGGCTTGGACTCCGGCGGCGACAGATGATTCCTGGACAAACGTCAACAGAGGATCTGATTAGGGCACCAACTAATAATTATTTTAGTAATTGATCATTCGATTGGTTATGCTGACAATTAACTGATTATTCAGATTTTATAAACTGGCACATTCTGTAGGTTTTTAATTTAACCACAGAAGATTTTTTATACAATATTAGAAACACATTAATTCCTTTTTTAAGTAATAAAATACACATTTTCAGGGCTAATTAATTGTTTCAGTCCTACTTTTGATGTTTTCTTCTGTAATTTTAGTTTTCTTACTTCACTAAACCGTCAACAAACTCCACGGCTTCGTTCCGGAGAACCTCAAAGGGACTCATCCTCTTGGCCCTACGGGACTCGTTCATCTCCAGCAGCGTCTACAGAAGCATTAAGTTTGAGTTTCTCCTGAAGAAACCTGAGTGTTGTTTCCTGGATGGACCAGAGGAGCGTCTACCTTCTGCAGCTGGAACAGATCCGTTTTCTTCTGAAGGTTTTTCACTGGACAGGTGAGTTTCTCCTCCACGCTGGGGGCCAGTTCAGCAGCAGCTGAACAAACAAAACATTTACTCTAATGCATGTCACACAGAAAACCACTCCGGACGCGTTGAACATTTTCACAGCTTACCATTCAGCTGCTTAAATTTATCAAGTAGCTCCTCCAGCTGGACGAAAGCGTTCTTCATCTTCTTAGACTTGACCGGCTGCAGAACCTCTGCACATTTCTGAAGCAAAGAAATCAGCTCATCTTTCGCCAACATCCTGGAGAAAAGACACCGAAAAGACACTGGTTGCACAAAAATACAGCTGAAACGATTAATCGGATTAATCAATTTCTGAAATAATCGTCAACTACTGCAACTCCATGTTTTCATAATATTCAGTTCTGGACTGATGCAGTATTCAGACAAAAGGATAGTGAACAAAGCTTAGCGATTAGTTGTGATTAATCGATTACTGAAATAATTTTAAACTAATTTAGTAATCGATTAATCATTACGTAGAGTATGAAGATCCAACAAAAACTCCAGTTGCTTAAAGAACAGCACACTGAGATAATTAAGCCAAAACTCTACAAAAAATCTACACATTTTAAAGAAAAAAAAAAAAACTTCTTTACACCATACTCAGGATATCCTTGAGTATGGCGCCATCTAGTGGTAAAACTAAACTCCCCCAGGTGGAAGGCACCAGAATAATAAATAATTGCAGAATAATAAATAAATAAGTAAAAAGTAGGAACAAATTTGAGCCTGACTTTAAAAGTTTCATGGCCGACTGGTATTCTTCACTCTCCCACACGTTCTTCTCCAGACAGATCAAATGAAGCTCTCTGATCTGGAAAGCAAAAACAAGATGTGTAGAAAATAAAAGGGACAAAAATGCTAATAAGTAGCAAGCATTGTAAATGCAGCTAATGAGGGAAACATCTTTGCCTGTTTGCCCAGAGGGTAGCGAGGCAACGAGGAGGTCAGAGTGTGGAGACAGCGCAGGACGGGATAATAGTTCTTGTGGTATTTATGAAGACCCTTCAGCAGTTTCTGACACACTTCCTAGAAATGAATTAAGTTATTTGAAAATCTAATTTAGGCTAAAATACAGGCAACATTTATTTCCTGATTTTGATAAAGAGATATTGCAAAGAAATCACCTTTAAATAAGTGTCGTCAGTCTGCAGATTGTCTTGTTCCTGTTGCTCTTGCTCCTTCAGAAACCTCCGATACAAGCATGAAACAGCTGTTATTAAAAAAACCTGGATAAAACACTTCTGCTAATCCGCTAATAGTGGAGCCAATTTTTAGCTTAGCAATTTAGCTAACTTTGAGGAAAAATGAGTGCACTCAGCTTCCCCTAAATTAATTTTTCAGGAAAAATCCATTGATCTAATAGCAGAGCTATTTCTTAGCTTAGTGCTTTTGCTAACTGAAAATGTTTAGCACACTTAGCTTCCCCAAAATAATTTTTTTCCAAATAAGCTGCTGCTGCTGGAGGAGCAGTTTGCTGAGTCTTCTCCTTTTGCAAAAGTCAGAAAACTGATATACGTTGTCTGTGGTTCTCTTATGTAGGTTCAATGACTGAAATAAAAGCCTCTTTTGGAAAACATTTTCTGTCATTTGTGATTTTTTTTTAAGAAACTACAAAAAAAAAATCTTAAAATTCTTGGTAAAATTTTAAGAAATATGAAATTTTTAAATTAAAATTTTGTAACAGTTTCCTTCAAATTGTACCAAAAATGTATTCAAATTGTACCAAAAATGTCTTAAGATATTACAAATATATTGTTTGTAATTTCTGAATTCTTTTTATTTATTTAACAAAATAAATAAGAATTTTTCTTTAATCTGATTTTATTTGTGAGAAAAGCGTTTTTGCACCTGTTGAACGACGGCAGCTGCCTGATCCTGTCCAGGTCTCCGGCGCTGAGCTGCTGCAGCTGAATCTGAGCTTCCTTCTTCCTGCAGCACAGCGAGCTCAGAGGCTGGGAGTGGAAATGCTCCAACAGGGCCAGCTGCACAAAGCAGGGGCCAAAAATCACTCCACTATGTTTGCAAAAAACACAAAAAAACAATTGCAAAGGTCTGATTCTTACCTGGAGACCCTTTATGAAGTTTCTGACTGAGAAATCGTGGTAGAGGAAGATGCTGACCAGAACTTGCATCACTTTCCCGTTGAGTTTGAAAGGAAAGGAGTGAGTCAGGATGAGCTGCAAGGAAACCGGATCAATCAGTAACCATAAACTCGACTGTATCAATTATCAAAGCTTTGGTTTCTGAAGATTTCATTTTTAATTTATTTGTTCCACCAATAGTCCAGAGTGATTTTAGGGTCGCCATCTTGTTTGATAAGTCTGTCTTATAATTTCTATTTATCCAGACTTTGATTTTTGGACAACTATACGACGGCGACTTAGGGCCATTTTTTTCTCTTTACCGGAATAAAATCACAAGAATGAAGTGGTACAACAAAATATGAAAATAAAGTCAAAAAGCTAGAAAAACACTGAACATGGAGCTGCACTGATCATCACATACTGATGCGTTAGGATGGCCTAGTCAAAGTCCAGACCTTGTCGATGACGGTGGTGAGGTGCTGAGTGCAGGACAGAGACTGGAAGAGCTCGATGCAGAGCAGCGAGGACACGGAGTGAGGCAGCATGCGCTGGACGGTGCTGGGCGACGTGGCGATGCCGAAGATGAACATCAGCGGCAAACGATCGAGATATCGACTGGAACAGACAATAAACACAGCTTAGCTTCCCTTTACACTGCAAAAACAGACCATTTGTGGTCTAGTTTCTACTACACATATTTGAGTTCATTTGAAATAAGACAAAACTAACTTATAAGTTACTTTTCAACCAGATATAGGAGGTTATTTTAAGTGAATAATTCCTTAATATGGATTAAAAAGCATTAGTTCCATCGGCAGATTAGTTCACTTATGACGTTTTTCCCATGTTAGTAAGATGTTTGCACTAGAAAATACACCAATACTTAGTAAAATTTTGTGTTTTTGCATTGTGGTTTTTATAATTGCTAATTTGTACCACTATTGATCATTTCTTGTAATTAACTGTAAATGACATGTGTGTTCATCCAGACTACAGATGAAAGTTAGCCTTTGTGGCCAAATGTGTCATATTTACATGGTTGTTTTAATGCACTCATATTGATTAATGCGTATTAAGTTTTATAAAAATAACTTCAAATTTTAAAAAATAAGTAAATACCTGCAGATGAGTATGAAGTCCTGCAGAACCTTTGGGTTAAAAGCCTCCAAATCTTTGAAAATGATCACAACAGGAGGCTGCTGGTGCTCATCCACAGCGGAGGAGCTGCGCTTCTTTCCAGAAGAACTGCAGCTGGATTTCTGTCAACAAACATCTAAAATGAGTAAACCCATAATCACCCACTGAAAACATGCATGATCAATACGCTTTGTGGCCTTGCCTTCGTTTTTGAGCTGTACCAATCACAGAGAGCTCTTAGAGAGCAGTGAACACTCTTATGGAGCGGAGCACCGCTATGCTGGACCTCCTCCTTCTCCTCCTCCTCTTCTTCTTCATCGTCCACAACAGCATCCATCAGTCTCTCAAGGACTCTTTTCATCAGATGTTTCAAAGCTGAAATGATCAGAAAGAACAAAACTTAATGTAAGGCTGGAGGATAAATCTATTTTATTGATTAAATTCATTAAATTTTTGGAAAATCTGAATTTTTCCCCCCCCACCAATGCACGCTTTGGGTTTTCTTAGTTCAGAGTGATGTCAGCACACAGAGCGGCCATCTTGTTTGTTCTATTTATTTGGACTTTGAATCCTAGCCAACTGTATGGGTAATGGTCAGGCTGAGATTGTTGTTATTTTTTGGGGGGGTTTTGGTTACAAAAAATGTTGATTTTGTAAAGTAAAAAAATATTTTATGAAATAATTTTGTAAAATTATATTGTAACATGTTCATTGTTGAACATTATTCTAACATTCCAAGAATAATGTTATTTTTGCAATATTACAAAGCCGTAACGTTATCAGTAAAAGGTCCCAATAATTTGACAATATGAGCAGAATAAAGTCCCAATAACAGAAGAATGAAGTAGTAATTTAATGGAAACTCCGACACAGAAAACAAAATTCATTATCCCAGCTTTGTTCTCATTAAAAAAAACTTTTCCTCATAATTTTAAAGACATTTTTCTGGGCAAGTTATGTCTTATTTCAGCTAATATTGTGACAATATTCTTGTAATGAAGCAAAACTGGTTGTATCCTGGCCCTAATAATCTGTCGTTCGGCTCACACAAGGGATATTCAAAATAAAAGTCACTTCTTGAAAACATTTCCTGTCGTTTTTCATTTATTTTTTAGTGAGCAAAAACAACAAACAAAAAATTTGCTTCCTATCGGAAATCAAATCTGTGAAAAAAATCTGAGACTTTATTTATGAATCATAAATGTGCTGTGAAGTCCAAAACAACCCGACTGCCTGGCAGGTTTTACCTCCACACTCTTTGGCCTGTAAAGACGCAACATGAGGCGTGACGGAACAACGGAGCAGCTCCGACAAACTCTGGAACGTGATGTCGTGATCGGGAACATTCACCCCTTCAGAAGAGCATCACAGATATTAGAAGTAATGCTGGTTTGATCAGAAACGATACTCTGAATGTTGCCAGCTTACCCAGGACGAGCGCGGCGGTGGGGATCTCACTGGCCCTCATCTGGGAGGCCCAGTTGCCGTGACGACGGGTGGAGGAGCACTTCCTGGTGAACTGCAGCAAGCTGTCCAAAATGTTTCTGTTGAGTTCGTCCTGCAGATCCTGTTTAAAACATTTCATACATCCTGTAGCATTCTGGGAACCACACTGTGACAGAAAACGTCCAGCTGGAAGGTGATACTCTAAGTTTGTGGAGCTTTTTGATTATATCTTTTAAAGTCTGTACAATTATTTCTGCTGGTTTTGCGCATTTACTTTCCGACAGATTTCATGATTAATTTCTGTGACTTTCAAATTCAAAGAGGAGCAGCAAAAGCAAATGAGAAGGATTAGCAGTGAGTGCTGACAACTGATTTTTGTCTCTGCTGTCCAGAGCTGTTAGCATGTTTATGTGTTCATTTCATTCATTTACAGTTTAATTTATGTCATGACAGTCAGGAAACCATCATACAGCAACAGTGTTCAGTCAGAGGCCTCTTCAGATGTGTTTCAAGACTGACTGCTACTGGAGAATACGTCAGTTTTTCTTCATGCTTCCATCTTTGAATACAAGATTGCAGAGTGTACAACTCAGATCAGAGTTGGGTAATAACTAGTTACGTTTGCTTTAAAATTTTATTTGTTTAAAATACAAGTACTTTTAGGTGTATTTCTACTTTGACTTGAATAATTTTATTACGAAGTATCACTACTTTTCCTTGAGTAAAATTTCTGGTTAATCTACACTATGAGTAACTTCACTGAACAAAGAACAAGCTTGATATCATCAACATTTTTAAAGTTTAATATTAAAATAAACTGACTTGGAAAAAAGTTTATTTTACCTGATTGTGTTATTTTGTAGTTTTGTTATTTATATGATTTTTTAAAACAACTTCCACATAAATTTATATTTTGATCCATCTGCTGATATGATTTTTCACATATTAAATGATGTTTTCATCAGTTACTCAATACTTGACTAATCTTGTTTACTCTTGCTTGAGTAATTCTTTATATCTACTTTTTACTTTTACTTGAGCAAAAATGTTAAAAAAGTAATGCTACCCTTACTTAAATAATTTTTGTGTACTGTTAATAATAAACTGGGATTTATTTAGGAAGGTCCAGAAATAAACTTAATTTAAACGCGTGTCATTCTTCAGATTTTTATTTGTGAATATTGTTTTACTTGAAAACCAGATGTCATTTATTTCTATTTTAAAACAATGTTTTGTTTTGTTTTTTTTCTGATAAAATCTGTTCTTACCTCTGTTTCTGTTTTGATTTTGTTCCACAGATCCAAACAAAGTTTGAAGCGCGTTTCGCTGCTCTCGGCACCTTCACAACCGTCGGTGAAATAACTCTCTGTGCAGAAATTATTCAAAATTTGAGCACAAAAAATCCCAAAACAAAACAAATTAATCTGTCAGCAGCTTAGCTGAACAGCTGATGTGTCTCACCAAGATCAACAGTCGTCTTCTTCTTCTTCTTCTTCTTTGCACTGGGTTTAAAAACGAAGCAACCCTTAATGGAGGACATAAAAACTACGTTAGTTTGTAACAAATATTTATCAATTAATGTCTCATTTAAAGTTGTTACCCTTGAGAAAGAAGACGTCGCCATTGTTGAGTAAAGCAGTAGCAGCAAAAGAACAGCCTCTCGGTAGCTAGCAGTTTACACGATTTCAGATGTTTTTAAAACTCCGGTCGGATTCTGCGTGACGTTTCATTGCTTTCCCGCCAATGTGACGTAAACGGAAGAGGTTGGTGTTTTTAGTGAGGCGTGGTTAACTTGAAGAAAAATGTTTGGGTTTCCCAATCATTTATTTTAATGCGCCTGCTCGTCCTTTTATTATTAGTTTACCGATTCAGAAAATGTCCACTGTTGGAAAATGAGGCAGAAAGTGGAGAGAATAATGACCACAAATGGAAGAGTAAACGAAAAATTTACGACGTGTCGCCGTAAAGACACGTGGGCCGCCATCTTGAGAGTGGCAAGTTCTCTCAATAAATTGTGTTCTAAATTAAGTAATATTTTTCCTTGATTTATTTTTGATTCATCTTTATAAAGTACCATACTGACTTGCATATTTATTTTCAGCAGAATATGCCATTTTTAATTACAATATAATTTTTCTCATGTTATTAATTTGCCCTTACTTTACAGTCTCTTATTCTTATTTTTCTGTTTTCATATTTTCTACCCAAGTTTGAATATATTCTTATATTCTATATATATTCTTATGCGAGGGTCACCTGAAGTCCCCTGCTTTGGTATAGTAAGGGATATGTCTATTCTATTATTTACATAAATTCCCATTTGGAATCAATTTGTTTTTTCTTTTCTGTTTTTTCCCTTCTATCCATTAAGCCTAATAATTTCATCTAAAACAGCATTGTGCTGCCAAGTGTATCTAATCTAAGATCATGACATTGCCACCATTTCAAGAAACAGAAATTATATAATAGGTGAAGTTGAACAATCATTTTGCCCATAAATGTAGCACAAACAATAAAGTCATAGCAGTTTGAATGGCTTTGGATAATTTAAATTGAATCATGATTTTTTATTTTATTAGCAGTGTTAACATCCTTGTTTAATGTTCCCTTTTACTTTTCCGTTGGGTTGTTCTTTATTTATTCCTCATTATTTCCCGTTTCTAAATTTATTTTCCTAAAATTATTTACTTTTGCATTACTGTTACAAATTGATCATATTTATCATGCCTGGATTACTGCAAAGGCCCATTTTACTTTGAGAATGACTCTTAAAGAGTCAAGAAATTATTATTTTGCAAACTTCTTGAAATTAAGTTGTAATAATAACTTAGCCATTTTCTTGTGCTTGTAGATCAAAGAATCTTGCTAACCAGTATATTGAAATAAGAAGGAAAAATATCAGATTTCCAGACAGAATTTTACAAAAAGAACCAGTAACATTTTATTGAACACTTTGTGGAAGACATGTAAATATTACAGATAGGTCTACTAGTGTTGAAAAAGGATGAAATAAATACAAACAGAACTTGAAATCCCATAGGGATATATTAAAAACATAGTTTTCTTTAAAAGTGTCCATTTAGCAAAAAAAAAAAAAAAAACGTCTTCAATACTAAGCATAAATACAAACATGATCCTAAAATCTATGCCCTATAGAATACCTGGTTATTATAACTAACATACATACTTAAAATCATCCGAGACATTATGTAATGAAGTATAAAATAGGCCATTTCATTGTCACCTGTGGTAATGACTGTTAACAGTTGGAAATCTGATGCTTTGTGAAACAAACCATTCTGCAGCATAACATCTCAGATCCTGAGTAATTTTGAGTTACAAACAAAACACTAGGCTATGACCTCTTAATAATAACCATCGGCTTCATATGTTGTAACTGCTTAAGCACAGAATCTGCGCCGTCTGAAAATGTTTTATCCATAACAATTTTTACATTACTCACAGATTTAAGATTTAGTGGATTTCTGAAGTCTACAACCCTGCTGCGGTTTCTCAGTTCATTAGTCTTTTTGCTCCTGGACGCAGCTTTCTGTTTGTGAATTTGTTTTCGCTTGGGGGGCACCTCCACATTGCCTTTCTCATTTAGTTTCCGCTTAGAAGCGTTCGTTGTCTCAGAAGTCTCCAAAAATGTGAGGAATGAGTCCTCTAGCCCTAAAGGCTTGAAGGGACCCGGAGAAGTGCTGTCGTCCCGTTGCTCCTGGGGGGTCGGCGTCCCAGGATTTGAGTTCTCTGTTGAGCTGGTAACAGTCAGGCGGTTTCTAAGGGTTTGCATCCTTTGTGGACAAGCTGGTGTGGGATGTGGAGGTTTTCTGGGTCGCCCTCTTTTAGCGCCTCCTTCTGTCACATTGGAAGCTTGGGATTCTACAGTATTGTCAGCGAACATCTTGGTTTCGTCTTGGGTTAATTTCTCCTCAGGATTTTGCTCCTCAGGGTCCTGCTCACCAAACATTTGCTCGCAAAGCTTTTCCCCTTCGTCCGGCTCCGTCTCAGAGGAACTTGATGCACCTTCTGACTTGCTTGTATCTTTAAATCTGGAGCGTGAATACTTTTTGCAGAAGATGAACTGACTCCTTTGATCTTCGATGTACCTCTCCGTGAGGCCGTGAGTTGCATAATGCTTAAATATACTTCTCTCAGCCCGCTCCACCGTGTCGCATCCTATGATCATGCATGGGTACTGCAGGGCGGACTTCTTGGTGCACATCGCAGACGCCTCTTCGTGGGATTTTAGTGTAGGCTTACCAAAACTGGTCCAGTGTTCAATGGCCTTCCCGTCTTTCTTCTTAGTGTTCTTCTTCTTCACTTTAATTTTGTTTTCCACGTTTTCTTTTCCATTGTTAATTCCCGGAAAGAGTCCAATCGATTTAGTCCGTCTCCCATCAGTTGCTTTCGGATCATAGACATAGTCGTGCTTTTTGATCAGGTGACGGAGCAGATTGGATTTTGTAGTGTACACGCGGTCGCACCCATCATACTCGCACCGGAACGTTGGATCGACCGAGCCCCTCTCAGAAATGGCAATCTCCTTGTGAAAGTTCTTGATGTGCTCAATGTACTTCTCCACAGAATCGAAGGGGAGGGCACACTCTGGCCGATCGCAGTTGAAGGTCCCCAAGCTCATGCTGGCCATCATGGCAGTGGCTTTGTCGCAGGTGAACTTGTGAAGCAGGAGGTAGTGTTGCACCAACCTTGTGATTCCCATGAACACCCTGGAGCAGTTCCTCACCTGACACCTGACTTCATCGTCTTTTCCAATGCTGGGGATGATCTCCGGTTCAACCTCCAGGACCATTTTCTCAGCCTCTGGCTCGGCTTTGAGGGGAGGAAGCGACGCCTGATGCATGGCCCTGTAGTGGAGAATTAGATTCTGCTGGATGGTGAACGCTGCGGTGCATCCTTCATGGACACACCTGTATGGTCTATACGGACTGAAGGCGTTGTCCGTCTCACACAACTTGAGGCTCAACCTTTTTGGAAGCTTGTCCTTCCTTTCCTCCTTCGTTGGTGTGCTTTTGGAGCTGCTCGGCTTCTCTGGGGACGGGCAGGCAGACGCAGAGGAGGACTTTGGTTCTCTTATCATATTCTGACACACGTCTGGTTTTTCTTGTTGCTCATTTGCTTTGGTTACAGGACTCAGTTTCTCTTTCACACTGGAATTGACTTTCTTTTTGGGACTCCTGTGTATGACAGCCACTTTAGGATGCTCTGGAGTTAATTTAGGTGCTGGTGGTGCCCCCTCCCCAAGTGGCCTTTGAGTCAGATAAGTTTGAGGTGATGGGAGTCGTGTAACAGTCGATATCTCAGGCCTCGAGAGCTGTTTTGCTGCATCTCCTGGAGTGATTTGAGTAACTTCTGGAGGATTTGCATTATCTGGTTGAGGTGCTATGGCAATGTCGATTGGTTCTTGTTTTAAAATAGGCATAACAGGCGCAGACGCTGCAGGCGGATTGGTGTTGCGTTCACTGTTTGGTTGACTGTTCAACGGGCCATCTTTGTTAAGTTTGAAGGCACGCCGATTACGAGCACTGATTTTTAACTTCTGCATTTCTGCCTTTGACAGCCGGTGAACCTTTTCATAGTGGATTCTCAAGCCTGTTGTTCTTGTGAATGTTTTTGGGCAGATCTGGCAAGGATATGGAGACAGTTTGGATGGGATTCTTTTGAGCTCTTCAATCATCTCAGTGGAAAAATCATGCATTTTACTCAAGTGCTTGAATAAGGCTTCCTTCGTCATGAAAGAAAACTCACAGTCATCCTGGTCACATTTAAAAGGTTTAGGTACCTTTTCAATGGGTTTCTCATCACTTTTATTTTGTATTTTACTTTTATTTTTCTCTGCTTCAGAGGTTTTTTCCTTCTGTTCTAAGGCCAAAGCATTCCGCATTTTCTCCTGCGCCGCCTCAATCAGGTCCATCCTTTGAAAGGCGCTGGACATTTCCATCAGGTTATCCTCTCGATAAGGTCCAGGAGGTGTGGGATTAGCCGTCTCTGCCGGTTTGTCCTGCTGGTTTGCCGAGCAAACCGGGAAGGAGTTTGAATCATCCATTATGTTTGTACTCTGAGGCTCCTGCTTTAACATTGCAGGTGAAATCAGGGTGGTGAGGTTGCAAGATCCATCTGAGAAATCTCCATTTGGCACGTTGTACACCGAGCCATTCGTGTCGGGTACATGAGGGTCGTTGAGGAAATCCAGGAACGACGTAGGAAGGTCCGCTGTAAGGTCAATTTCATCCAGAGGTCTGCACTGTGAGCGCTTCGAGAGATGACCACCGAGAGATTTGGTGCTTGTGAACTCTCTGAAGCACCTTCTGCATATAACTTTCCCATCCTTGATGATTGCAGGCCACTTGGTACGCTTGCTCAGCCGGCTGCGTTTCGCCTTTAGGGCGTCGGTGTCACTGCTCTTCTCATCTGAAGGGTTAGGCTGGCAGTCAGCATCAGGGCACTCCTCATCATAAGGGAAAATGTTGTGAGTGGTGCTGTGTGGACTGACCACACCATCAGTGGAGTTGTCCACCTGTTCGTAACCAGCGGTTGACGTTGTCTCTGTTTTGCTGATTTCGCTGCAGTCCTTTAAAGCAACCTGTGCCTCAGGGGTCGCGCATTTCATGGGAACGTCCACGGAAGAGCACTGAGTGAGGCAGGAGTTTTCGCTCTGTGCGTACGGAGTGTGGTAGCTTCCATCAGGAAGGCTGTCGATGGTCGAGAGGCTGTTCCCATTATCCAATTGCCCACTTTTCCTCGCATCCGGATGGTCTCCGGTACTATCAGCATGCATCAGCCCATATTGGTGTCCTCCATTATGCATGTGTCCACCGTTGTCAAGCATGAGAGAACTGGAGACGTACTGAGACATCAGAGTTGATTCTGAAGGGGCGGGGGACATGGAGGAGGAGTGTATAGCTGCCATTGAAGGCTCTCGGTCTGAAGAGTGAGGCAAGGGATTGTGGTAGGGGTCTGCTTGCCAGGGGGGGTAGCTCCGGGACGAGTACTCACCCATATTGAAGCTATCAGGGTAGGGGTTATTCATAGGAGGAGACCATGACTGCGACATGTCTGACTGCATCACTGTGTTGGGATTGTTGTGCCCCCCCCAGTTGGGGTACAATGAGGGGTTGACCATCGGAGTAATGGGCACAGGCTCAACTGATCCAGGATAACACTGAGAGGGCGAGGCTGAGCATCCCATTGGATAATCCATCTGCTGCACCACTGGTTTGTTGCATAGTATCGCTGGCGGGTTGGATCGCTTGCTCCCCTTCTTGGCTGTGATTTTAGCAACTTTGTTATATTTCTTTGCCAATTTCCAGTCTTCAAATATTTCAGGATGCTGCTTCTTAACGTGCCTGGACAGACTCTTGTTTGTGCTGTATGCCCGGGAACAGTCATTGCTCGGGCAGCAGTGCAGGTTCTCCTCGTTTCCCGCAGGAACGGCGGGGGTGCTGGAGGGATACCCCTGCATGGAGGCAGGAATCTCGGTCTTGATTTGCTTTGGAGACATGATTTGTGGGACCATTTTTGGGAATTCGCTGCAGTGCACCTCCTTATGCTGGTGTTCCTGTGGAGCTGCTACGGGAACAGGATATGCCGGAGGAATATCTCCTTGCCTGGTCACATTATGCTGCGCTGGTGGTAGGTTTGCATCGGCAGGTGCTGGAGCGGGGTTAGTCAGTGGAGTGTAGCATTTCTCCGGTTCTTTTATCCCATGACCGGCCATTGAATTCAGCATGTTTTCAATTGAGTGTTTCACTTTAGCGGCCTCCGGTGATCTGCATGGCGATGCATTTGCCTTTGAGACGTCGTTCATGAACGCCTCTCTGTTGTTCCTTTCAAAACCAAACTCGGCAGGGCGTGCGTCTTCCTTCATCAGGGTGCTCTCAGGAGGAGGATCAGGCATCGCAGATACAGCAGGGTTTTGATTAATTACAACAAAACTGTTTACAGCATCATTTGGTCTATGATGCTCCTGGTGAGACAGAAATTCAGACTGTGAGTAGAAGATCTTGCCACAGTTATCGGTTTGGCAGGTGTATGTGAGGTAATGCTGAGCCTCATGATCATACAATAGGTAGGCCTCACTGAAAACTTGGCCACAGTTTGGGAACATGCACTGGGCTTTAAATTCGGGGTGTGTTTTTCTGTGCATGAGGAGCTCAGAGTTGGAGTTGAAGTTGGCCTTGCAGTCCAGCTGAATGCATATGTACGGTCTGGTGCCACAGTGCATCTGCAGGTGATCGTTGAGGTGTCTGACGTTGACGAACTGCCTCCTGCAGTACTGGCACACCACCTTCTGCTTCTGGATCTCTAAGAACCTCATGGCCTCCTCGTCATCCTTGTGGGATCTGACGTGAGCCATCAGGTTGCGGAAAAACTTGAAAGCCTTTGTGCAGTTTGTAACAGGACAGTAACAGTCTTGACTGATCTGAGGGTCAGACGTCGGTTGCTCTATCTTAAGAGGCGTAGCAGAAATGTTGCCAACTTGAGGGATGATTTTAACGGGACTCATGCTCGCCTTGGCTGCAACTTTCACCATTTTTGTCGGACTTTTAGGTGACTGAGGTGGTTTGGTTACCTTCCGCGCAGCTTTCATCGCTGCCAGTCTCTCTTTGCATGATTGCTTTACATGTGATGCTACATGGGGTTCTAACACCTCCCTGCTTTCAAAACTGTCAGCACAGATCGGGCAGAGATACACTCCATCTTTGAAATGTTTCTGGGCATGACGGACGATCCTGTGGCCCAAGAACTCTTTGTCACACAGAACACAATACTGCATGTAGGCCCGCCAGTTTCGGAAGCGGGCGGACACGAACCCTTGCTCCCGAAGTTTTTTAGCCTCTCTGTTCTTTTCTTTTTCATCTGTAATCTCATTGAGTTCGTTTGTAGTTGTGAGCAAGAAGTCCTCCAAATCCTTGTATTCGGGAAGTTTGCCAAGTGCGCTTTCCATCTCCTGTTCATCCGTGTCATTGAGCGTGTCGATGGAAGAGACAATGGCCGCCTCCTCGCCCATCAGGGCCAAGCAGTTGCGCTTCAGCGTCTTCCAATCCCAGAACTCCGGATCAAAAGGCCATTGTGTCTTCAAGGCCAGCAGCAACTCGCAACGCAAAGAGTTTGGCACCGGCAGACTCCCGTCCTCCTCCGGCTTCTGGTCGGGTTCGTTGTACAACGACTCCACGGCGTAATACGAGTCAACGGTTGGCTGCAGGAGGAACTCGGTCAGCTGACATGCTCGTTTGACCTCTAGATCGGTTGGCAGGAGGCAGGAAATGGTCTTACAGATGGTAGACTTGCTTTCTTTGTGATCACTGGAGGTCATTTTTAGAGCTTGAATACACATTTCTACGCACACTGGAAGCCCCACCTCTCCAACCTGGGAAAAAAAACAGAACATATGATAAATGCGAGACCTCAGGCAACATTTTAACATTTGCACACACACACACAGATCATAATATTACCAGAATAAATGTAGTACAAGATTAAAGAATCATAGTCATAATATTACCAGATTAACATGGTAATAATATAACAAATCATAATATCAGAACAAAATAAAGTCATATGACAATGAAGTAATAATATTAAGTTCTGCACATGTATTATTTTCTTTTTTTTACCTCATTTTGGATAACTTTGATGAGAAACAGAATGTGGCAGACGTTTCCACACTGCAGTGCCATCTCCTTGCTGCGGCTGAGGAACGAATCGGCAGACGCCTCCAACCGCATCAGCAGTTTACTCCAAAACAACGTAAGTTCCCTGAAAGAGGAAGAAAATAAGGCCAGATGAGATTCTGAAAATAAACGAAGAAAAGCATTCGGAAAAATTAAACTAAGGACTTTGTTTACATTTAACACAGGGCGTCAACAATGGAGTAGGATTACAGGCTTTGTCGCTATGTGGAGCCGCAGGCCACAGTCTTCAGCTCTGCTTTTGTTATTATTAATCATCAAAATGGTGACATGAGCCAAACTGCTTCAGGGCAATTAACTCGTCTTCATGTTACTGATTTTTGTTTCTGATGGCAGCTAGAAACTTGATTTAAATGTTAAGCAGACTTAAGATAAAAACAATAGCAACCTGTGTGCTATCTGAAAGAAATCAAATCTGGTTTTACCTCAAAATATATTGAAAATGTTCATCACTTTCATTCTCTCAGTTATAATAGTAAGATAGTCCAAATTCACAGATTTTAATAAAAATGTGATAATTGCCCCAGAGTTTCTTCATCTGTCCAGAGGGACAGATGAGGTGCGGTTTGGGACTCACCAGGCACAGTAAACGTCTTCCTGAAGGAGCTGTCGCTTCAGAAAGGCCGTACACAAACACAGAGCCGCCTTCTCGTCGCCCTCCGACTCCAGGTTGCAGATCATTTCAAGAGCATCTTTGCAGTCTATCGACGAAATCTATAAAAAACATTTTAAAAAAACCACTGGATACAGAGCTATTCTGAGTCCTGTCCTCTAGAAAAGATAAAAGCAGCAGCTGAGGTCGGATAAAGTAAAATCTAGATGTGTTTTTCTATTCATTTAATGAATAAAAACTTTAAACTTCAATTACTTTTGGTTAATTTATGCAAAAAATATTTAATAAGGGAAAATTCCTTCCAAAAATCTACAGCATGTGCCATTTTTCAAAAAATCTGAATAATCATCAGAATAATCAATTACTAAAATAATTGTAATGCTATAAAAATAGTTCACTTAAAAAATGTAGGCGAACTTGTTGCCTCACAAAATCAAGTTTTCAAAACTTAGACATGTTAGTATCTGCAAGCTGTACATCTTAAGTTTACACAACTTGATCATTTTGACACAATTTTAATGTATGAATAACTTCATTCTATCCTAAAAGCCAATTAGATTAATTTATTTAAACTCACGTCAAAATATGTTAGTTTTCATTAAATTAACTGATTGAGTAACATCACCTTGTGCAATTTAGTAAGCGTAACTTAAGTTAACCTATAAATATGAACATGTTGTAATTACTTAAACAACAAAAGATATTTTTTTAACTTTGACACCTTGTTGGCCAGTCAAATACTTAACTTTGTTTTTGCATGAACTCAACTTAAATAGGTTAGGTTTTCAAGCACTTCTTATCCAAATATTCACACCACTTGTTTCTCAACAAGTTCATGAGAATAAGTTAACTTCACTTGAAATCTTTTATTAAACAGGATGTTTTGTTTCACAACTTGTTTTCAGTTGAATTGTTAAGGTGGAAACTTCTGGAAAGGATTGATCGTTTTAACAGGATTTTATCTTACCTCTTCCATCAGCTGCTCCTGACTTTTCGTCATGCAGATGCAAACCAAGTAGGTCTGCTTGAAGTTGCCTTTTCCTTCATACCCTGGGTACTCTGAGCAGATCTTTGCTAGCACAGCCGCTTTGTCTGTGCTTTCCGCTTTGATAAGGTGCTTGATTCGCATGTTGAGAAGCGCCGGACCTTCCGATTCGAGATATTCGTGCACTAAGACACAAAAAAAGACACTTATCTAACAATTATTCCAAGTTATTTCATGGGATTACAACAGCACAGTTCGTCATGACGGAGCGCTAACCTTGTTCAGTCCGAGGAATTTGATTGGACAGGATGCTGCTTAGCGTGGCGTTGGTCCAGACGCCGTCCTGCTGAGCCAGAACCGAGAGCAGACGGAGCTGGGTGCTCCCACTTTCCTGCAAAAGGCTGTGTGCCAACTGCAAACACCAAAACAGAACAAAAAATTCACAACTAAACCTTTAGAGAGGAAGTGAGCCATTTTTCATATCAAGGCAACGTTAGCTTAGCTGCTAACTTATGTACCCTCATATATTTCAATCAATGAGTGAAATATATGACTTCATGACTCAAGTTACCAAGTAAATAAGTCACTTTTTTCAAATCAAGCATATTTTAATTACAGAGGTGGGTAAAGTACCCGAAAATTATACTAAAGTAAGAGTAGTACTACTTCGACATATTTTTACTCAAATAAAAGTAAAAGGTATTTGGTAAAAAGTCTACTCAAGTACTTAGTAACTGATCAAATTATCAGTCATTTAATGTTTAAAAATTACATCACCAGACAGATCAGTATATAGAGTTACGTGGAAATGTATGTATTTTAAGGATGAAAAAGACAATAATTTATACAAGTAAAAGAATAAAACCAGGTAAAAGCTGCGTAGTCTAAAATTTACTAGAAAATATCTGAAATTTTTATATTACTCTCTAGAAAAAGCAATTACATTTCTGGGCTTCAAAAGTTTAAAATGTGCAAGAAGAAAAACACTCAGAAATGTTGAGATTAATCTGAGAAATTTTTTAGAAAAAAAGAAGAAATTTTCTGATCTCCAAAAGCCAAAAAATTTACAGAAAATAACAGAGAGAAATTTTTTCCAAATAAGTTTCTTTCAATAAAAAACCTTTGAAACTTTACCTAAACACTGCAGGTGCGTGTCTGAGTCTGGTGAATTTCTGGTTAAAGTATGTTTGTTTTTCATTCAGTGGGTAGAGCAGTAATAATGAAATTACTCCAGTAAAAGTAAAACTTCACTTTAAAGAGTGAAGAAACATTTTGAACAGATAAAAGTCTAACAACTTTACCAACTGAATGAAATTCTGTCTTCCTTCTAAAGGCCCCAACATACTGGGGCCACTTCAGGCTGGACATGTCTGCGCAAGGATAGGTTTTTATGACCGCGTACTCGGTGTGGCGCATTAAACTACCCGGTGGAAACAGTGTTCACATCGAACTGGTTTCATGTGGTACCGGGCTGATAAGGTTGAGAATAAGGGTTATCTGAGTTCGTATTGTTCCAAAGTTGACATCGACATGATAAAAGTCAACATAAAGTTGTAACGGGGACGTGATAGACACGTAAGCAAAAATACTTCACAGCAACAGGTTTTATATATTCACCCAAATACTGACATGGTGAATTATGCAGAATTATAGGAACAAAAACCAAGAACTTCTTTATCAGCAGCGGAGCAGAGCGGCGGTCCGATAAGCTGAGTCTGACTTTTTCTTTCTTTTTTCTCAATATACAGCAAGGAAAGGATGATCAGGTATGTGCTCATTTTCAATTGCTGCACAAATTATTACATTGATCACAGCAGTGCTTTCGGAACATAATAACCAGAGCTTATTGAATGGATCCCTGATTACAGCTAAAGCCAGCGCCGCCTCCTGCTGCTCCGCTGCCCACAGTAGGAAGCTGCGCTGCAGCGGCTCGCTGTCTGCCGGATGAACCGACATGTCACTGCCTTTCTCTGTCCCGCACTGAGAGGTGAGTTAAGGCTTCCCAGATGGAGAAGAAACGGAGTTAGACCCCAAATAGTTAATCAAACTTGCTTGTTCTGATTAGGATTGTGTGAAATAAAGGAATTTGTCATTTTAGGTAATCAGTACGCTCGAGTATGAAGACCCGGCCGTCCGGGAACAGTAGGTCCGAGTATGCGGGGGTCTTTACTGTTTGGTCACATGATCAGCTGTTTTCACCGTTGCTTAGCAACAAGGAGTGCCTCAGCAGAAAATTCCAGAATCTGACATGTGGGTTATTATTTTACTGATGTGAACCAGCTTTTATAAGCTGTATTTTCCTAATTAAGCGACTTGTTATGATAGCGCCAGTGCAGCGGTGACGGCCTGCGGGACGCTGACCTTCACGGAGGACTGGAACTCCTCCCATAAGGCACCAGGGACATGCTGGGGCACCGAAAGCAGCAGCTCCGCGCAGCTCCTGTGAACCCAACACAAGTCGTTTAGTAAAGCCACATTTAGGTCAAGGATGTGCACACATTCAACAAAAACAATTCCGAAGATAACTGTGAAACCTGTGTGCTGATCAGTAGGGAAAAAAGGTGATGAAGGGAAGAAATATCGTCATTAAAGTAACTAAAAGCACAAAAAATGACAGAAAGAGTTTAAATCAGTATGAATACTAACTAGAGGTGCACTACTTCAACATATTTATACATGAGTAAAGTTTTTGAGTCAAAAATTTTCTAGAAAAAGCAAGTAAGACCCTGAGCTCCAAAAGTCAAACGTTTGCTAGAAAAAAAACCCAAGAAATTTGGAAATGAATCTCTGAAATTTTCTACGAACAAAAAAGGAAATTTCTGAGTTCCAAAGGCTGAAAATTTGCAAGGAAAAAATGTGAAATTTTGAGATTCATCGTCGAAATTTTCTAGAAAAAACAAGCAAATTTCTGAGTTCCAAAAGTCAAAAATTTGCAAGTCAAAAACTCAGAAAGTTTTTTTTGACATTTTCTAGAAAAACCAAGAAAATTTCTGAACTCCATAAATAAATAAAAAAAACGCCACAAATTTTTTTTAGATTAATCTGTGGAAATTTCAGAACTCCAAGTCTCAAATTTGCGAGAATAAAATCTGAAATGTTGATATAAATCTAAGAAATTGTTTAGAAATAAGAGGACATTTCTTAGCTCTAGAAGTAAGAACATACAGTGTTGAAATAAATGAGTGCTATTTCACAGTCAGTGAAATCCAACAGGAAAGCGTTTATTCGCTCAAGTTTGAAGGTTTTTTACTCACAACGCTAACTTTTCAAGTAGGAGTGGCACGTTTTCACAATCGGAGGAGAGACAGGAAGCAGCCTTAGCGAAGCTGAGGATGGCCACGGTGTAAACCTCCAGCAAAGGCAGCGGGTCTTCATCGGTTTTCCAGCGCCCAGCATGTTCCACCAGAACCTGGGAATCAAAAAACAAACCACACACAGGCATCAGGACCGGCTAACAGCAGAAAACATGCACAAAATGTAAAGAAATACCAGAAATACGACAAAAATACGGATTTACTAGTGAATCTTTAATATGTCAGCTTGAAAAATAATGTGAAATATATATATATTTAATTTTGAATAGTAGATTAGGCTATTCTCAGATGACAGAGAACAAAAATCTGCTTTTTAAAACCAAATTATTCGTATTTATGTATTAATAAATACGCATTAAAGTCCAAGCTGTTGGTTGGTGCATTTATAAACCGAAAACGATGGGAAATCTCAGCTTTGATCCATTAAATAAACTTACAGCTGGTGGATGATGATCTATAGATCCACTTTTAATATTTTCATTACACTAAACCTCATTTAGCAGAACCAATACGAGTTAAAACAAATGTTTTAGCATCTTTCTGAAACTTTTATACCATTTAACCCATCTGAATTTTGTTTTCTATTCATTAAATGCATCAAAACTAAACTAGTTAAATTATTTTCAGTCTATAATCAACAAAAAAATGACACTTTCATGCACCTTTTTGTATGCTAAGACGCATAACTAGGAATGTTTTTTGCTTGGTGATTAATGGGTCAAATGCTGAAAATAAATCTTGAAAATAAACTTTCCTATGAATTTAATGCGTCAAAACCCAAAGCCTCTATTATTTACAGTCTGTAAACATGTCATTAAAGTGAATATTTACACAAATATGAATATAATAAAGCTGAATTATAGCAGTTTAACGTTCTGTTCATAGGACCCAAACAAACTATTAATATTTCTTTCTTTAATTGCTGCTTATTATTAAGCAGTAATAAAACTGAGGGACAATTAAAGGTTCACTTTGTTTTTATTATTTCCACTTTAAACAGATAAAGTTTAAGGTTGTTACTATAACACATAATGGAGGCAATATTATATTTGTTTCATTTTATTTTCTTCCTGTTTTACACAATCGTCATTATTTACATACATTTTACTATTTGAGCTGTTTTTTTCTGATTTCAAATAACATTCCTGCTATTTGCACAATTTTTTATCCACTTCTTCTAAATAACCTGTTTTTATTTATGCACATTATTTTTTAAATGTATTCCACGCCGCTGCACTTATTTTTTCCTTTCTTTTTTGTGTAAGAATTCTCCATGTTTTTAGAGGTGCAGAAAAAAACTGATTCAAAGGAGAATCACAATTTCTAAACCTGGGAATCCTGAATCGGTTCAAAGTGCGCACAAATTGATTTCAGTCTACTTAAACCATATTTTGAATAACTTTGACATTTTCTTATTTAACAGAAAACCAAGCTGAGCTAACCTTAAGTTACAGAATTTTATGCAGAAACATATTTTAATTTAAATATAAACTGGAGGGATTTGATGCAGTATGACTTAAATAAATGTTTTATTCATTTACACTGCATTTTCCTCTTGTCTGTCACGTAATTTAAACCAAATATCGAGATCGTCTGAATAGAAAAAATGTTTCTGAAAGTTAAATATTCGCATCTCTACCATTTCTAATAACTGCAGAGTATTTTCTTATGCAGTGAATTTGTCCTTTCTATACAGCTTCTTATTCTTATTTCCAGTTTATATGAGTGATGCACCGATCCAATATTAATATTGGTATCACTGAAAAAAATGCTAGATTGAGTGACAACGATCCATAAGGGCAGATCTTCTCAGTATAATTCTGATTATTTATTTTACATTAAATTTAAAATTACTTCAAATGCTTCTTTCTGAAGTTGCAGTTTATTTTTGTCGGTTTTAGCTTCTTTATTGTTTTTTATTATACATTGGTTGTTCTACTCCTAACTGCACTGACTGAACAAATTAAAGTTTTGTTGTTTTTACATGTTTGACCAAGTTTATGAAGCTATTGGTGTATTTAAGTGAGCTGGTGCAGAGTTATCAAATATATTTGTAATTCGGTACATTTATGTCTGTGTTTTAAAAAAAAAAGAAACATTTTAAGTCAATTCAGGACTGGTTTTGTGTCGGTTGATAGTAAAACTCAGATGTCAGAAGTAAAAAAGTAGATTGTTGCATTCCTGGTGTTTACTTTTTTTGTGTAATTCTAAATGCTTTGTCTTACTGTCACTCCCCACTGAGGAATAATAAAAGTTATTTCTATCCTATAGTTTTAGGATTTATATCTTAAAACTATACTGTTTTTCTTCTGATACCGAAGAAAAATCGGTATCAGCTGGAAAAACATGATCAAATTTAAATTTTTGCTTTGGGAGTGAAACTAACATGTAGCACAGCAGCACTATGATGCTATCATAACCTCTAATACTCCATTAAAACCAAAAATAAAGCAGATTTTTATCAATAGGAAACAACAAAAAAGTAAAATTAATGACTGAAATGTGAAGATGACTTGTGCAGCATGGAGACAGTTGGAGGTTTTATTTAGGTAGCTGCTGGCTAATTAATGAGTAGGATGTAATGGAGTCAGTGACCACTGACACACTTTTCCCTCTAAATCAGCGGCTCTGATGCAGATGAAGCAGGACCGCTTCATTTCAGACGCAAAGCGCGTTAATGGAGATAGCTATAACACCGTAATTAACATCTGCGCTGATGTAATTAGCCGGATTAATTAGAGGGAAAAGGCCCGGGCTAGCATCCTATTGAAGAAGAAAAAAAATCACAGCGATCAATGAAGCACCCTCAGAAAGTAACCCCATTTTAAAACACTCCAAAACCCACAAAGGAAGATTTGTAGTTGTTTTAAAGCGTTTATTTTAGTGCACATCAATGCATTCGCAGCCGCTAACGCAGCTATCCCGTTTTTTTTTTTTTTTTTTTTTTTTTTTTTTTTACCCCCGCGTCCACCCTGGCCTCAGAGGGGATTTACCCGAACTGAAAGGACGACCAGGGAGGTCTGTCACAATAAATCAATTAATTGCTTGATGAATTGAAAGGAGATCAATAATTTCCATTTGTATGACATATAGTTTTTCTCTTTCTGCTT
>NW_006800284.1:583664-638276 GCF_000485575.1 Poecilia formosa
TTTTTTCTTTTTTTTTCTTTTTTTTTTCAAAAAAGTTAGTCAAGTAAGTAAATGTAAGTAAATGTAACTACCAACTCTGTTAGTTCTTTGTTCTTCACAAACAAAAATGGAGTGGTGTCATATGTTAGCAGTTGGGGGAGCTCAATTTTATCTCTGACAAAAAGTCATTTCTATGCAGCTACAGCCCAGCAGGGGGCACTACACAGTTGTATAAATTGCTTATACCACCTGTTCACACTTTTTCTTGTCTTTTCTCTTTTTTTTATTATTAATGGATGTTTTACAAATATTGTACTTTGTATAAAACTCATGGGCCCAAATTATATGAGTTGTATTCATATTTTTTTAAAATTAAATTTTATGATTATAAACAATATTCAAGTGTTTGAAAATTCTGAAGTTGTAGTTGATTTCTTTTGGAACAATGTGGAGTTAGGGGGTATAAAAAACCTACCATACACCAATTCATACTTGCTAATGTATGGCACTACATATTAAAATACTGTAATTTGCATTAGTAAAATAGTATTTTATAGTAGAGCCCTATCTACTGGCCCTGGGACCCACAACCTTGTAAATCAGAGCCAAACTTCCCAACAAAAGCAGAAAATTTATTAACGCTTAATATATAAAACTTTTTCTATTAATAAGATATGAAAATTTGGACAGAAATGGAAAAAATATTTTTTCATTAAAGATTCAGGTTTTCTGGTAACATTTTTCACTTTAAAGTTTTAATTTTAGTACACCAAACTGAATTCATTGTAAGAAGAACCCCAGAAGAATTTATTTAAAAAATGCTAATAAAATATGATTTTTACTGAAATTAAAAAACATAAACTTCTTTATTTACATAAAATGTTATTAGTTGTTTACATAAGTCATTTCAGATCCTATAAAATAATTTATTTTGAACATAAAGTTTGCAATCGCATCACTTGCCCTGAAGTTTCACATCACATAAAACAGTTTTAAAATAAATAAGACACCAGACTTTCATGATGACCTCTTGGTGCACTTTTTAATTAACTTCAGGTCCTCAGTTATTGATACACAGCTATCAATCCAAACACAAAGGCTACTTACACATCACAAACACAGAAACGCTAACATAAACAACACCTGCTTCCAAACAGAGAGCAGCTTGTGCATTTCAAAAGAGACAGCCTGCAGGTTTCCACGTTTCATATCAACTTATGATAATAGCAGGTGCTGCAGTGACACTCTGTGTGGTTTCTCACTGGGATGGTGCCTTGCATCATCTGCAAGAAGGAAAAATGAGCAGGAATGAATAAGAAATAGATTAATTGTGTGCTTTATTTATTTTTTAAGCTGAATTTTATGAAAAATCAGCAACAGTACATAGAAGTAGACAAAAAACATATAAAAAGTTATCAAATGGTGATGTTTAGCATTTGATAGTTAAATCTTAGCTACATTTGCTATAAAACATTAGCATTTGATAGCTAATGTTTGATAGGTATCAAACACATAGCTATAAATATAAGAATTGATAGATATGTTAGCTACCAAAGCTATGCTATCAAATGCTAACGTTTGATAGTGAATGTTAGCTAACACATTGTGGTCCATATTTGACACTGTCAAATACGAATGAAAGAAATAACAAAAATGCCTTTTTGTATAAAATATAGAGAACAACATAATTTATGATATAAACATATATGAAATACAGCTTAAGCACACATAAAATAGATTTCATTGTTAAAGTGTTGTATTAATATATTGTTACAATTAATACAACATTTTCCTAAGACATAGTGCTGTAAAAAAAAAAACACATAAAAAACACAAAATCGCACCAAGTATTTTTTATAGTTTCTAGGGCAAACATCTAGTTCACTTGAAATAAGACAAAATTAACTCATAGGTATTATTTCAGCATGATATAGGAGCTTTTTTTAAGTAAATAATAAATATTGATGAAAACGTGTTAGTTGTAAGTTAAATAATCTGCTAGAGGAAAGAAAGATTATTTAGCATTTTCTTCAACATTTAGTAATTATTGACAAAAAACAAATTTCTATATAATCCTGAGAAATCATTACTATTATAAAATATAACTCATTATTAAGTTCACTGCAAAAACACCACAATCTTACCAAGTATTTTGGTCTAGTTTCTAGTACAAATCAATCAATCAAGTTTATTTCCATCCATCCATCCATCCATCCATTTTCTAACACCTTGTCCTTAGTGGGGTCAGGAGGTGCTGCTGCCTTTCCAGCTAATGTTCTGGTTGAGAGGCGGGGTCACCTGGACAGGTCGCCAGTCTGTCGCATCAAGTTTATTTGTGTAACAAGTTTCAGCAACAAGGCAGTTCAAAGTGCTTTACATCATAAAACAGAAAAAATACAAAGTTAAAGAACACAGTCAGCAATTGTCAAGTGCCATTTTTACACATTAAAATGTTGATTAATGTTTCATTTATAATGTTTAAAATATCTTAGTACATTTGAAATAAGACAAAACTAAGTAATTTTTATTATGTTTTAGATATAGATATTTTTTACGGTCATTTTTAGCTTTCCCATTATATAATAATAATAATAATAATAATAACAATAATGATAATATACTGTATAATGCCAGTATAATTGACTGTGTTCTTTAACTTTGTATATATATATATATTATAGAAGTATGTATAAAATAAACATTTCCATAATAATTGCTTGCAAGTGTGCTAAGTTATTTGCACTAGGAATTAGACCAAAAGTACTTGGTATGTTTTTGTGTTTTTGCAGTGAACACTTTATGCATCTAGTTTAATTAAATTAATTATTTTTTACCTCGTAGCTGTGCTTTGCAACGCAGCACGATGCCTCTGAGGTGATGTTCTTGGGGACTGACATCGTCTGCATTTTCATCTGCGGCGTCGGGTACGCCCGGGAGAAGCAGCAGCCCTTGCACTGGTAGATCTGTGCATGGTCCTTTGAAAGAAAGTCGTTCAGGACCAGGCTGCATTTTCCACAGCCCACTGCAAAACCAAACAGACACTGTGAAACACTCCAGGGTGGGTTTGAAAATTCAAAGAAAAAGCATTGTTTCCAGTTAGAATTTAAAGTTAAAAAATGTGATTTAACAGCAAATGTTAATTTGTTTAAACATTGTTTTAATGTTCTGATGCTTTATTAATCTTCAATTATGAGCTATAACTTTATTTCAAATAATTATTCACATCATGCCAGGAATCTGCCCTCACCTAGTTGAACAAGAACACAATGCAGCATTATTTTCACTCATGTTATCCAGTTGAAATAAATACTTTTTACTACAATTTAAATTCATGATTCAATTTGCACAAACAAAATATATTTTAATGCATTTTATTAAAAATTACACTAAATTCTTTTGAACAGAGCTTAAGCAATGTGAGAAGATATTTCCCTTAACGATTTGGTCAGTTGGATAAAAGTTTAAAAAAGAGCTAGATAAACTTAACACAAGATTAACACAAGATACAAAAGCATGCAGCTAAGCATCCTGGGAAATAACCCTAACCCTATCCCTAATTGCTGCATTAAAAACTATAATATTCACGTGGAGTTATGACAAAAATAATAAAACCTTAACAAAGCTTACTACTGTAAGTTTATGTTGTATAAACTCACATATTTAAGTTCAAAATCTAAAACTTGAAAGATTTATTTGACTTAAAGTGTAAAAGTTAGTAGATACAATTAAATGAGGCTCAAATGGTTTTACAGTGTAGAAAAGCAGTGAAGGAGTGAAAAACACTTCAAAAACACAAAACCTACCAAGTATTTTTAGTCTAGTTTAGTGGAAATGTGTCAGTACACTTGAAATGAGACAAAAACAATTTATAAGCAACTTTTTGGCTGATTTGGAGCATTAGTCCTCAATATAAAGGATATAAACAAGATATAGAAGCTTGTTTTAAGTTAATAATTCCTTAATATTGATGAAAAAAGTACAAATTATTTCACTTATAACATGGGAAAATCAATATTAAGGAATTATTGACTTAAACAAGCTCCTATATCTTCCTGAAAAGTTATATGTAAGTTAGTTTAGTCTTAATTCAATTGTACTAAGATATTTGCACTACAAATTAAACCAAAGGTACTTGGTAAGGTTTTGTATTTTTTTTGATCGTTTTAAATAGTCTCCTTTGTTCTTTAATTTTTAGCTGAAACTCAAATAATGTTATAAATTCTTGTGTTTTTAACTAACAGCTTGTTTGCTTGTAGCTTGTTTCTAAGCTAAAAAAAATTCATTGAATTTTAAATTGAAAAATGTTTTAAATTTTTTTTGCTAACAAACCATCCTTACTCCTTGAAGAGTCGAACTTGGGATAAGAATCAGCTACGTTCAGAAGAAAAGACAACAGAAGAAGAGTCACTGCAGCCGACTTCATGCAGCCCATAGTCGTAACAGCAGACACCTGTAACACGGAGACAAAAAGACATATTTATTAAAGAATATGTTCGGTTTTAGGGAAATAAAATAGAAAGATGCAGGCTGTTACCATGTTGCGATAAAGCTTGTCTTCATTCCGCTTCTTTTCAAGACTCCTTTATATTGAGGACTAACCACCAAATCAGTGGCTAATTTTATACCTGGTTACTTCCTGGATTAGGTGATACCTGCCAACCTTATCGCTGATCTCTGTGATTCACTGCTTACTTTACCTCCTTTCCTCTAATCCATCTAGAGCCCAGAAAGATTGGAACAAGTTGTGGAAACTCATAATATACTTCCCCCATCCCGGCAATGGTCGTTCTGTTTAATCCCTGGATTTTTGTTACCTGGTAACACAAGGTTGCTGTCGTCCATCAGATCAGGACAGAAAAATTCACATTAATTAGGGCTTTTGTCCAACCATAAACCACTTACAGAGTTATTTTACCAATAAAGAAGGCGTTTTTTATCGGAGTAACAGGACGTTTTATGCCTGTAAGTATTGTGTTTTTAGGTTAAATGAACTTTTACTCATGAGTCACATCCACTGAAACATGGAGTGGGCAGCAGATTGAGCTCAACATGTGGCTGGAATCAGACAACCTTCCGATTGCAAGATAACGATTACTTCCAAATTTAATGCTAATGGCATCATTTTGAAAAATATCAAGTTATTATGATATTATGAGGCAAGTTATTATGACGGCGTTTCAGGGCCTTTGTAGACTGAAAAAATAAAAAGGTGGAAAAACATGTTTGGGAAAAACAACTCAGACATTTTAGATAAATTGCTAAATTTTTCTGGAAAACACTTGGAAATTTCTGAAACGATGGTGATTGACAGCGCTAAGACCCGCCTCCTGACTCTAATTGGTTGTTTCTAGATATCGCCATGTTTTCATTTGTCACAAGTTTTAATATGTTTTAGATGGAGATTCATCTGTGAAGCCACTTCATCAAAAATGATCCACTTTCAGAGCAGTGCAGCTCTTATTAGCTATTTTTTGGCATTTATATAAACACATTAAACTGCACCGTAAGTGAGTTCATTTTCATGTCCACATCAATTTTTTACACAAACAAGAGATGTAATACTTCATAATAAAATTAGGTAAGTTAAAATAAAAAGCACAGTGTAGTAAAAAATACCTCTAAAAGTCAATATTTTCATAAAAGTCACTTAAAAGTCATCTGCCACGACCAACTTGGGTTTTGAGAAGACAATAACTGATGTAAGATTATTTCCTGTTAATGAAAAGCAAGAAAAAACTGTGTTGTTATAAGTGAATTAATCTGCCAGTGAAACTATTACTTTTTCATCAACTCTAAGAAATTATTGACTCTAAAAAAATTCCTATATGTCGCTGAAAAGTAACTTGTAAGCTAGTTTTGTTTAATTTCAAGTGTACTGAGATAATTCCATTCGAAACTAAAAACTACTTTGTAAGAGTTTGTGTTTTTGCAGTGTTCTCTTTGTATTTTTTCCTGTTCTTAGGATGATTTCATTGAATATCCAGGATGGATTCCATGAATAAACCCGCAGGAATTTGATATCTGATAAGGAGTTTCCATTTGTCCACCCGCGATCTCTGAAAATGTCAAGGATGAATAATTTATTTTAGGTTTAATTTGCGAGTTCCCTTAAGTGCCCATGTTCCGTGTCCTTGGTTGTTTTGGTGATAAATCCTCCCTCAAGCGGTGAATACAAGAGACAACACTGTAAAATAATAATTTGTCATTTTGTAGCCTTATGCTTTTTTAAAATAGCACTCAGACAGTTTTTTTTCCTCTTTTCTTTCAAAGCTTAAAAAATGCCTGAAATAGCAAACAGAAATGATAGTTTAAACAGAATCATAATAATTAAAACACAAACCTTTAATATTCTGGATCTTTAATGTTTGTTCATTTAACAAACTTTAATTGAGGATTAATTTAAAGTTCATTGGAAAGTAAATCTCCTTCTGATTGGACAGAAGCCCATCTTGATTGTGGGTGTGGCTTAACTTCCTCTGATGTTGCCTTGGTTTCATGTTCACCTCGAAGCAGGAGTGTCTAAAGTGCGGCCTGGGGGCCATTTGTTTCCCGTGGACTGACTTTGTGCGGCCCCCAACTGCAATTCAAAAGTGATACAAATTTGTCTCGTAGATTCAGATGGAGAAAAATTGTCACCAACATAATTTTCTTACACAGGAAAATGTAAAGTACAAGACAAAGTATTCATGTTTTTATAACCAAATTTTAACAAAAGTAAAACCAGTAAAATCCAAAGAATTTTACTGGAAAGCCAACTTTGCTGCAACCAAATCAGCTTTTATTCTTTCTTAAACTTGGCTAAATATAGCAAGCATTTTGAAATAAGGTGGCACAAATTACTGAAAATAAATTTATTGAATCAAGCCCAAAATAAACTGAAAATTAGATGATTTTGTTGTATTACAGCAAACATGCTAAATTAAAGAGGTAGTAGTGGCCTATACAAGACATTTTCATGACATTTTTTGTACAAAATATTCTCATACAATGAGATTTTAGTCTGCTCAGTTCTGCCTATTTTGACCCGTTTTATCGCCTCTTGTCACTTTAAATCCAAATAATCAGCTCTATGTTTACACACGCACGTGAAAATGGCTGCCAATAGATGTACAATTATACAAACGTACAGCTTTGAAAAGCAGAAGTGGAGCTTCCTGCACAACAAGCAAGAATGCAGCAAGCGGTTTCTGGATGGTAAGTCAACAACAAAACACTTTTTATATTTTCCAGCAGCCATTTTAAAGCGCATGCAGCGGTAAAATAAGCTGACCGAACATAATGGAGCTCAGCTTAGGTTGCTGGGTAATGGGCTAAACTCTACTGGGGTTGCTAGATAACAGAGACCAAATCTGACTTAATCAGGAAATTTTTGAAATGGCTCATTTTCCAGGCACCAAAAAATATTAACTTATTGCCAAAAAAATGGCTGTGTATTTTTTTATAAGCGTTTGTACAAAAACGTGAAAATTTTTGTCTAACAAGCAAACTGGCAACAACAGAACAAAGTAGCAATGCAGTGTCTATACAATGAATAACTGTTTTAAATCCACACATTCATAACCAAATGTGAAAAATAATAAATAAGTTAAAAGAGAAAAGGCATCTTTAAGTCTATTCTTTGAGCTACAGGGAGCCGGTTTAGCGACTGGCGATGTGCTCTATTTTCCTGGTTTTAGTCAGAATGCCAGCAGCAGCATTCTGGATCAGCTGCAGCTTTCTCCTTAGGTAGATCTGTGAAGACACTGTTGCAGTAATTAATGCAACTAAAGATAAATGGATGAGTTTCTCTAGATCTTTTTGGAACATTATTCCTTTAATCCTGGAAATGTTCTTCCAGTGATAGAAGGCTGACTTTGTAACTGCCTTTATGTGGCTCTGAATGTTCAGGTCAGAGTCTGTCATTAATATGGAACATTTCTTGTTGAATTGTACCTAATAAAGTGGCCAGTGAGTCAAAATTACTGGACTCAGTTTCAGTCTGTAGAACTGAGTTCATGCCAAAAATAATCTGCAAGAAAAATATGTACTTCCTGTTACCTTAGTTTTTTTTATTTGTTATTTTTCTTCTTTTAATCTTCTTATTGCTAAATGTCAAATCCAAACTATTGTCTATTGATGCATCAAAATGTGTTCAATACAACTTCCATCCATCCATCGATTTTCTAACACCTTGTCCCCTACTGGGGTCGGGAGGTGCTGGTGCCTTTCCAGCTAACGAGAGGCGGGGTCACCCTGGACAGTTCGCCAGTCTGTCGCAGGCTCAATACAACTTGAGTTTGAAAAATATTTATTCAAAACTTAAATAAATTGAATAGAAAATATAAAATTATATTTGATATATTAGATCGTTCTGTCCCTGCTTGGGAAAAGTTTTTTTTTTAAATTATTTTTCAAGTATTTCTGGATTTCTTTTTCACCTATTTATTATTATAAATTTTATAATTTACTTTTTCTGGTTTCCTAACAGTGGATGAAAGAGAGCCAGACAGTTTCACCACACGGTGGCATGAAAGATCTGTTACAGGTTCAGTCCTTACAGGTCCATAAAGTCCAGAGGTCATGAGAGCAGCTTGGAGTAAAAGTCAAGATTCAGGATAATTAAGAAATTACACTTCTTAACAATAATTTTAATGTTAAAACATGAGAAATGTGTAAAAGTGTGTTCATCTCATGAACACACTTTGTTAGACACTCCTGCTATGTACTAAATATTTTTGCAGCATATTTACTGACTGACTTATTCTGGTAGAGGACCTGAGCTCAGAGGATGAAAGAGACCACCCGCAGAGGGTGAGAAGGGAATTTTTCACATATAGGTGTGTGTCTGTTTGGTACAATTTTGGTAAAAAATTATAATAATAGAGTAGAAAAGAATAAAACAGAATAGCATCTTTAATATCATTGTAACAATAAACATTGTACAATGAAATCTGGGTGCAATTCTCCAGATAAAACAATTTCTTACTTTAAAAAAATACTATAAATAATTACTTATCATATAGCAATCAGCAAATTATAAAACGTTAATTGAAAACTAAAACAGACATAAAAACAGACATGGTCAAAATGACCACATAGCAGTAAATCAACATGGTGATGGCTGATGGGTAAGAAATGTCTCTTGGTCATAATAATATGACTAAAATAAAAGTATGGTGCAGGAAAACTACTCCTAAAACTATCTTTTTTGTCAACATATTGCACAAGTAAATGTAACTAGATATATGCCATCTAATATTAATTGCAAAAAGTTTAGAAAACCATGTTTAATTTTCCTTTCACAATACAATTATGGCATATTCTTTGCTGTTCTATGAACATGGGCGGTTCTATACAGGGGCCACCAAGGGCTGTACCCTTGTTTAACTGTTCCTGGTCTCTGTTATAACACCTGTGCATAACAGATTACACTGAATAAATTCCTTATAATAACATGTGCTGGCACAGAAACTGTATCTTAATTCAACTTTTTTGTTGTTTTAATCTTTAATAGTTTGTGAATTAAAAATTAAGATGTTGCAGATTTAGGTTTAGCCATATTGAGATGGAATCACAATTTTCATTTGCAAGATCAGGGGTCTGCAACATGCAGCAGCAGAGACACTTGGTGGCTCTTTGGCTCACTTAATATATATAACTATGAAATACAGCCATACATACATATTTATTAATCATTCTTTGTTCTGTGTCCCCATGAAAAAATAAGTGCCCCACCCTGTCCCCCTTGTAAATTTGGCCTAGAACCGCCCTTATCTGTAAAATCCCAATAAAATCCGTTCAAGATTGTGGTTGTGACTTGTGATTTTCAAGAAGTATAAATATTTGTTGCAAGACACTGTAGTTGGCATTATAGCAACATTGTTTTTGTATCTTTTTCGGGGTTTTTTTTTCATTATATTTCTTAATCTTTTTAAAAATTGACGTTTTTATTACCGGACTGGACTCATTTAGTAAAAGTTACATTTTGTCTGCAAATGTTTGTTTCACTATCGTAGTTTAAAGAATAAAAAAACGTGGTTTTAACAGTTAAAATGCCGTGGTTGGGAGACAAACCCGTCCGTTGTCCTCGCTGTAATTGTGTCGAATGATGCTGCGGATGACCCGCCGCTCTACAAGGCAAGCCCGTGCAGGGCTGTCCAAGAAACCCCATCGACGAGACAAAACTCGAGGCGTGAACGTGGCAGCCATTTTACATCATCAAGAGTGAATGACTGAAGTCGGACCATTGCCGGGAGTTTTACACTTTTTCCGTCTTTTAAATATCACGTTTATCTTCCTATACAATCAGCACCACATTCATTGGTGTACCAGCGGCAGGTAGGGCGAATGCTTCTCAAAAGTCTCGTTAATGTTGTTTTATTCAGCGCTAAAACCCCCGGAATCGTGCGGTGCTGTTTCAAACAATGTGGAAACTGGTGGTGGTTGGGAACGAGTTGTCCAGACCGGCTTTTTGAAAATGGACTCTTCCTATGTGGCGGCACGTTGACTAACCACGCATCCGTTGAGCTAAGCACTTAGCTTTCCAGGCCTCGTTAAGTCATATTAAATATAAAAAGCGTGCTTTGTCACTTGGTGAAGTCTACCAACAAATGACGTTCTAACAATGGCCTCAGTGGTAATACCGTGCGAGTTAGCATGCTAGCTCCAGCTAGCTCATTTTGACAGATCATGGATCTGACATGCTCATTGTCAATTTATGCTAATAAGGCTCAATAGGGGAGCTTGGTATATGCGCAAAAGATGTTGACAACGTCTTACAACTATACTGTAAGCTCTATCTTCTGTTTATTAAATCAATGGCGGTAGTTCCTACTAAAAACGCACACATGAGTCTCGTGTTATTGTCCCAGAAAGGGTCCGTAGTTAGCTGTGCGCGCTAGCCGGCTAGCCTGCTAACAGTATCTTTAGTGTCAGGCGCTAAACACAACATCTTAAACACATTAAAAATAACAAACTATAAATATCTTCATGCATTTATGCACTAAAATTCAGCATAGTTTGTTTCTGAGAGTGAAATATACATTTGTAATTAGCATTTATCCTTTGACTACAGACAGCACGTGTTTGTGAGATTGATTAGCAAACGTTTGAAGAAATAATTCAGGCATCTGTCCGCCCAAATCAGAATTGGCTTTGCTGAGTTTTGAAATGCGAAGAGAACAGTGTGATCTTAAATCTGCACAAGTTGTCTATTACCGTGCAGCAGTACAAATTAAATACCACGAATTACAGATTAAGTTTGAGTGAAATTTGGAGCATTTATTTTGTGCCACCCAAAAATAAAGCAGCACATTTGTACTCAACGGTCAGCCACCGGAAGCCGGGGAACATTGTCTGAACACGTATATCAGCTGAAGTCAGCAGTGAGAAGATCGGCTAACATGCAATTAGGAGAGCATAGCGGATCCTGCGAGTAAAACTAAGCCAAACCAAATCAGAATGCCACAATAAGACGCAATTTTCTCTGTTTAATGTGTAACAATTTGGTATGTGTGTTGTCTGTCTTGTGCACACTGTTCACGTTTGTTACTTCTTCCAAGCTGGAAGCTGCCAGTAAAAAAAAAGGTCAAGATAGGAAGAAGTTTCCAGCCACAAAAAGCAAAGTTTATTTCACACTGGAATGCCCCTTGTAAGATATTTTGAACAAAAGTGTAAAAAATGACTCCATATACCAGGATCACATTTTTTTGTTTGCATTTCTGTATTTTTAAGATGATATTGTTGACAAATCTGAGGCTTTAACACATCCAAAGACCCAGGATTAATTTGGCTCATTGCATTTATACAGATTTCTGGAGACATGGCCACAGAACATATAAATGGAAATGGTCCAGAAGAGCCAATGGACACCTCTGCTGCAGTTACCCATTCTGAGCACTTCCAGACTTTATTAGAAGCTGGTTTACCACAGAAAGTTGCTGAAAAACTAGATGAAATTTACATAGCAGGTAAGGCATTATGAATACACTTGCATATTCAATATGCAATTCTTTGTATGAATTCATGCATGTATTGTCATTTTATCACCTTTTTGAATGGGGGAATTGGGATCCTGAAGCAACTTTTTGTGGTTTCCAACCAAAATGGGTACTGCAGTGCTTCAAAAATATTTAATTATACAATATGTGATTAAAATGTCTACTAAAAACACAGGATATTCATTCCCAATATGGTGTCTTGATTGATAAATAAATCCCCCAGAGTATTTTTTATGACCCTACTCTACATCCAAATGATTTTAGATTTTAAGCTAGATTTAGATATATTTTTTTATTTTTTTTTTGGGAGGGGTTGGTCACATGTTAGCTGCTAGTTTGGGCCAGATGGGGCTGCAACAGAAACAATGGTGGCAGCTGTCTGGTGTGGCTGCCTTGGACAGGTGATGGCCCGCCATACAGGGGAAATGTATTATGGTTCAGTTAAAATCTCCTGTAATACAGTATGAAAGACTTACAGCGTATCACATTACACTTTTGCATATGTTGTGATTAATTCTTCTGAACTTGTCCACAGCTTCAGTCCCATTTGATTAGGCTTGTGCAGTTCCCCCCTTTTCCTTCTAGCTGTCATAGTGATTTATTAATAAAGGAGCTGCTGTAGAAAAGTTTGCACATGGATTTTTCTTTCACAGGTGGTGAAAGTTTTCAGTGTTTACTGTTGGTAGCACTTTTCTGTCGTCCATCCTGCAGGTTTGGTGTCACACAGTGATTTAGATGACCGAGCAATCGAGGCTCTGAAAGAATTCAACGAAGAAGGTGCTCTCCAAGTCCTTTTACAATTCAAGGACAGCGACCTCTCACATGTTCAGGTATGCAGGACGTGTTGCTGAACAAGAAAACACTACTTTATTCGTATTTTGTAATATAGAGCAAATCTGTTTGTTGTTGCTTTTAGATGAGTGTGGAAAATAAAATGTGACCTACATAAATGACAGCATCTGGTTTCTTCATGATGTTTTTCTTTTATTTCCTTGTTCTTGATTTTTCTGTGTCTTTCCAGAACAAAAGTGCCTTTCTTTGTGGCGTGATGAAGACTTACAGACAGAGAGAGAAACAAGGGACCAAAGTGTCGGACACCAACAAAGGCCCAGATGAAGCCAAAATCAAAGTGAGAATCGGTGCTTTGAATCAATATGTTAGCAGTTTTTGTTTTGAACAGTGAGAAAATTAAACAGTATAATGATTTTTTTAAAGTGTTTATTGTTAAAGTTGCTTCTTTTCTGTTTCATTTCAGGCTCTGCTGGATAGGACTGGTTATACGCTTGATGTAACAACTGGGCAAAGAAAGTATGGGGGTCCTCCACCAGAGTCTGCCCATACAGGAGCCCAGCCCACCATCGGTACAGAGGTACATAACTTCCATCTTTATTCTCTGGTTTATTCATATTTGAACTGCTTGAAGTGTTTGTTTTTCACTCCAGGTGTCCAAATGATGACTTTTGTTGTTGTCACCCGTAGTAACCAAGGTTACAGTGATGTTTTACCGCTAAGAGCTGACTGGGTGCCTTCCCCAAAATGTCGTCCGTACTTCTACTCTTGACATTTTAAAGTAAGATGATTGTTTTCATGCATCCTGACAGATATTTGTGGGGAAGATTCCCAGAGACCTGTTTGAGGATGAGCTGGTTCCACTGTTTGAGAAAGCTGGCACCATCTGGGACCTGCGCCTGATGATGGATCCTCTCAGTGGCCTCAACAGAGGCTATGCCTTTGTCACTTACTGCACTAAAGAATCTGCACAGCAAGCTGTCAAGCTGGTATGCATGCTCCTCTACAATTATGATACTTAATATTTTACTGAGGGAACATTATGTTGCATTCATTTTGCTATTATTTTACAGATGCACCTAGATAGGGTTTTTTTTTCTATCTATTCAGATTTTAACTTCAAACTGTTTTCTGAACATCCACAGTGCAACAACAATGAAATTCGACCGGGTAAACACATTGGCGTATGCATTTCTGTGGCCAATAATAGACTGTTTGTTGGCTCCATCCCCAAGAGTAAAACAAAAGAGCAGATTGTTGAAGAATTTGCTAAAGTTACAGGTGAGTCTGGTGGTTTTTCTGTGCAGCTCAGCAGTATTTCTGCAGTTTAATGTTTGTTTTTCTCCGTTTGCAGGTACGGCTTTTATGTTATTGGAGAAAATAAAAATTATTTGCTTGCTTTTGTCTGAATAGTTGACTGGATTTGAGTTAGTGTTGCATATTTTGCTTCTTAGAACAGATTTACTTAAAAATAAGTCAAGATTTAATGTTTGTCAATTAAATTTAGACATTTTAAATTATTTGCAAATGCAGCAAGGACAGTTTTGGTAATTTTCTTGGTTGACCACCATCAATTATATTGTAATATCTGTATTTGTTTGCAAGCAGTTGTGAACATGTTTTGTCTGGAAAAAATAACTTACAGTTTTTCTCTTCTTGCTTTTTGTCTCTGCAGAAGGTCTAAATGATGTCATATTATACCACCAGCCAGACGACAAGAAGAAGAACCGAGGCTTTTGCTTCCTGGAGTATGAAGACCACAAGACGGCGGCTCAGGCTCGCCGCAGACTCATGAGTGGAAAGGTCAAGGTGTGGGGAAACGTGGTGACGGTGGAATGGGCCGACCCGATTGAGGACCCAGACCCAGAAGTCATGGCTAAGGTGAGCTGCAGAGATTTAACGAAGCTGCCGTGTTGTCTCCAAGTTACGGAAGATGATTAGGGCCAATGGGGGGAAAAAAAAGTCTGACTCTCCCCCCCCTCAGTTATGAATTCAAATTTAAGAATTCTCACTTTTTTCTCATAATTTTGCATTACTTAGATTTTTTTTTCCTCTGAATTCCAATTTATTTTTCCTCGGAATTCTTTTTTTCTTCTTTCTCGGAATTCTGTTTTTTCTCTCTGAATCCTTTTTTTTCCCCCTCTGACTTTAATCATTTGAGCTTAGTCAGAACTCTGAGGAGGAAAAAAGTCTGTTCTGCTTTTCTTTTTTTCCCCCCAGTGGCGCTAATCATGTTTTGTCCCAAATTATCCATTTCATAAAAAATAAAAACCTCCCCTTTCACAGGTGAAGGTGCTGTTTGTGAGGAATTTAGCGAGCACTGTTACAGAGGAGACGCTTGAAAAAACATTTAATCAGTTTGGAAAACTGGAGAGAGTCAAAAAGTTGAAAGACTACGCCTTCATCCACTTTGAAGAACGAGATGGTGCTGTGAAGGTACGAAAGAAAAAATCTAATGAATGCTACAGATTAGACTGATAACCACGGGTTAAAGAAAAACAAACAACCTTTTCCTGTTTTTAGGCGTTAGCTGAGCTCAATGGCAAAGAACTGGAAGGAGAGCACATTGAAATCGTGTTTGCCAAGCCGCCTGACCAGAAGAGGAAAGAACGCAAAGCCCAGAGACAAGCCGCCAAAACGCAAATGTAAGCAAGAACAATGCTACTCAGGCTAGGGTTGGCAGCTTGTAATTAACTCTGCTACAAGTGAGACCCTGCTGTATTCATTTCATTCTGCTTCAGCTAAAATAATACCAATAAATCACTAAATTGTCACTTTCTGTAAGAATTGTTCAACGTTGGTGTTTCTCCCCAGGTATGATGAATACTACTACTACGGGCCGCCTCACATGCCGCCACCAAGAGGCAGAGCAAGAGGAGGGAGGGGCGGCTACTCTTACGCCCATGATTACTACGGCTATGAAGATTACTACGATTACTACGGCTACGACTACCACAACTACCGGGGAGGCTACGACGACCCCTACTACGGCTACGACGACTTCCAAGGGTCTGTGCGAGGGGCCAGAGGGGCCAGAGGAGGCGTCCGCGGAGGAACCAGCCAGACCAGAGGCCGCGGGGCCATCACACCCAGGGGCCGATTGGGCTTCACCCAACGCGGAGGCCTTGGAACAATCAGAGGTACCGGAAATTCAGCTGAATATTTCAGTTTGTTACGTTTCATACGCAGAGAGGGAGCCAAAAACGGCAGGAGGTAATTAAATAAACTGAAGCCTAATCATGAAAACTATTTACAGTTAAAAGAAGAGGCTTTGTTGAATTAATGGTAATGGTAATAATGAAACACTAGAGGGAGACAAAACCTCTAACGTTAATTTTAAAACAAAATAACATTTGAAATGGTTACTAATGCAAATTAAAAAATAAAGCAGCAGAAAACCATTAGATGTTAGAAAACCCCATGAAAAATAATTACATATTTTAAAATTAAGTGGTAAAGCAACAAAAAATGTTTTAGAAAAAACAACTGTTAAAAAATTTACATGAACAAAAAAGAAAGCGACTGGCTAAATTTTGTTAAAGGCAGCAAAAAAAACCCTTTACAAAACGATTTTTTAGATTATTAGCAAAAACCCCTAAAGTACAGTAAAACTTAAATCACTAAGATGTGATTAACTTAAATTTAAGTTATGAATTAATTATAATTTCATTGAAAAACAAAAACATTCATCTTAAGTTTGTTTTTAAAACTTAAAATCTAAGTTTTAAGTTAGATTTTAACAGGTAAGACCTGTTACACAGTAAGACCTGTGTAACAGGTCTTACTGTTGTTAAACAGATGGGGGGCAGAGACGTATATGGAAATGCAATTTTACATCAAAAAAAGGTCAAAGCAGAAACTTAAATTCAATGTCTTTTTGGTTAAAGTGATTGAAGGGAACCAGAATCTCTTGGCAACATTTTGATGTGAAGTAATAAAAACCTTTAGCTAGATTCAATTAAACTATTTAAGATTCTTTCTCTGAAAGTCATTACCAATTATTAAACCTTCAGTTTGGTCCTGATTGGCCTGAAAAAAAAAATTTACGCTCCATGGAAACAGATTTAACAATTTACAATTTGAATTTTTATGGATTTTTCCTAGTGGCTGCATGTATAAATTTTAAAAGTGTAAAATATAAAAAAATGAAAAATTTGAGGCTTAAAGCTGCAGTGTATAAATTTAAGTGTTTAACATATGTTAAAACTGTCATGTAATGCACCAAAAACTACCAATCAGAGCTGGGTGGAGGGTCTTGACGCTGTCAATCAAACTCATGAATGCACTGCTAAATGTTCTAAATGGTGGAGAAACGACTTGGCGTAATTGGTGGCCATGCTAACTAGCCGTTATTAGCATGGCCTAGCTGTAGTGTAGCATTTATGTTGGATGCATTAGCCATTCCGAGGCTGTCCTAGTCCATACCTGGATGTAATTGTTTTGTTTATTCTGCGTTCAGCAGGGAAACGGGGCCGAGGGCGTTCCTGACCTGTCCCAGTGGAGACTGACTCGATGTGTGGGTTTACACCATAAGCTGCAATGGATATTGAAATGACGAGAGCGACAACAAAGGTCCAGTGAAATTCCAGCCTTACAGAAGAAGAAGAAGAAACATCTCCCTTCCACCCATTTTATTTTCGCTTCTCCCCCAGAAACCGTCACCCTAAAAGAAAACGATCAGATTTTTGAATATAAACCCATGTCAGCCTGTACGTCGCCCTGGTTCTCAGGGCTCTATCTATGAATTGCCCTTACAATCTGCCCCTTCCCTGCCCCCAAACATGCCATTTAAAAGAAAAAAACAGAATAATTATTGAAGAAATTGCACTTTTTAAGTTGTTAGGTTTGAAGTGGCTCAAAGGAGCTTGATACTATTGTATATTTTTGTGCTAATCGCAATTTTTATTGTCTAAATATCCATGTTATTGTTTGATCTGGATGTTTGAAATCGAACATTTGCAGGGTTTTAGGGTGTACCCACCTGGCATGGATAAGTCAGGCATTCCAGGAAAGTGGTTCTTTTCAGAACTGGTCTTTAAGGGTTGGTTGACTACCTCAGTACAGAGGACTAAACTACCCGGCCTGTACTGTAAATAGGGAAACTATATAGATGAAAGCAGGGCTTGTTTGCAAACAATATGCACAAGAGCTGCAGCGCTAAAACGATGTACTTAATGTAATATACTCCTTTTCGCTGCAGCTCTGCAGGCTGTAAACAGTCAAGCTGGGCATGCAAAACAATCTCATAAGATGAGTCTAAAAACGAGCCCTGCTTTTATCGTATTTTGAACTGAATTAGCTGCCTTGCTTCTTCAGAGTATGTAGTTACTGGTTGTATAGTTTTTCGGAAAATGTTACGTTTTGTAAAGGCTTAAAATCAGAAGGCATCCAAATGCCTTTTGATTTAAAAAAAAAAACAACAAAAAAATACAAAAATTAAGGCCCTGCAGTGTCCCTTTTGTGCCACTGTTTTATTCCGCTGGGAGGGTTTTTATATTCATGAAACACATTTTCAAACACCATCAGAATAATGTCAGCAAACTCTAAACCATCATGTAAAATCATGATCATCTCGAATGATCCCTTCCTGCATCATAAATGGCGCCCAGCGTAGTTGACCTGATGACTGAATTGCCATATTTTGCAGTCAGAAAGCGTGCCTAACTCCAGCTGCTGTGGTTGTAGAAGGGATCCCAGACCCACAGTGGTAGAAGGGATACTGCAGTGAATGATTTGTTTCCAAGTATAGCATAAAGGAAACTGTTTGTCAATCCCAGTTTTCTATACAGTTAACTCCCTCAGTAAAAAAAAGCATAACAACCACCTTTTGAAAAAAAAAAAAAAAAAAACACATACACGCATAAACAAAAAAAAACATGTTAGCAGTTTTAAACTATTGTTGGTGGCCAACAACATTTTTTGCATTCCTGCAAATAAATTGTTTTATACTGTAAAATGGAGGTGAGTGTAACTTATTTTTGTAATAAAGTTTTTGATTTCTATCTGCGTCTTACTGTCTGGGTAAATGTTGGTGGTGAGCGGCTGTGCTGAGAGCTAACAATTATTTTAGTTTGGGATATAAATATATCAGGCCAATATAATCCATTATTTTTATTTGAATACTCGACTCATTCAGTTTGATCCAGGAAATGGAAAAGTCAATGGTTTAAAATTAAGTAGCTGTTTTTGTCAAAATATTTTTATTTTAAATTTGGAAAAATGTTAAAACATTTTATGCAAGTTCAAAAGTACTCGGGCCAAAATTTAAAATGTTTAAAAATGTATTTGAATGTGAATAAAGTCAAGATAGCTCATTATGAGAATAGTTGTAACGTGACTTCTTGGCTGTTCTTGTGATCTGACTATTCTCATAATTTGACTTTATTTGTATAATTTTGACTTTTGTAGTTTTATTAATTTATTCTCGTAATATGAATGTATTCTTATAATTTCATAACTTTTGTCATTTTTAATTTCATGGCCCTAACACTAGTGATCAGTAAACTAAGGAACTATTTTAATTATTTTTTTGCAAGAATGGAATCACAGATCCAAAACTTCAAATAATTTTTCCTTGTTAAATGAAAAATTTCCAGTTTATTATTTTGGGCTCCATTCAAGAAAACTGAAAAACGCAATGAAAACGGGACCTAGGTCAATCCTCATTTGCAATTAAAAGCAGATGTGGATGAACCAAGATGTACTTTAGAGTCAATGAGTACAGGAAGTCCCAGTTACCATGACAACAGATGGTTCCCAGAACACTTGGAGAAAATAAATTTGAGTTGAATTCAACATTTTTGTAAGTAGATTTGGATTTAAAAGTTGTATTTGTGCCCTTGAACATGATTCTGCAGAGGGTGTGTACATAGTTCCTACAAGTCTGAACCAGATGTATTCTGCACCATCTTGGTAGGCAAATGCAGTGCAAGGCATAGATGAACCATAACGTTCAATGTATTTCAAACTCTTCACATGAATAATAAGGTTCTGGTGACTGTTGGAGTACATGTAGTAATATACTAGTAGGCTACATGTCCATTTTAGCTCAGTAAGTAGTACAGTAAATATCACAGATATTTTGGTAATACTAGAGGTACTCAAACATTTTAATCAAATAATAGTTGAAATGTACTTGAATAGGAATGAGGGGAGAACTTCTAAGCTTGTGACTTATTGTTGTCATAGCAACACCATAGCAACTGTCATGACAGTTATTTTGGTACCTACTAAGATGACTGCTAGATACAAAGTTCCTGGAAGTGACATCACCTGAAAACTTTCTATACATCAGTTCTCATGTGATGTGTCACACTTTTGAGAACTTTAACTGGCAGCCATCTTGGCAGGAAGTTGCTATAACAACAATAAACAAAGCTCTCACCTGGTTCCTATTTAATTTACAAATAAGACATGTACGTAACTATTACTAGATCACAATTTTTGAGTACTCTACCCATTATTTACTGTTGTACTTACTGCTGAACTACCAAAATTAGCTTAGCTAATGTAGCTTTTACCTCCAAGCTAAGGCGGACATGTAGCCTATGTGTATGTTACTACATGTACTTATTCTGCCAGTCACCAGAACCTTGTCGTTCATGTGAAGTGGTCATATGTCCTTTACAAATCCACTTAAACATTGATTGTATACGTCTGTGGATTTAAGGTTGCAAAGCTCCTCCATGGTGAATTTGGGCATGTGCACACTGGTGAAGAGTGCCCACATATTGTATTTTTGTTGTACGTACGCTTGCCTGCTAAGATGCCGTGAATGACTTTCGGTTCAGACTTGTGGGAACTAAGATTGGGTAGTAGTGTTTTTCAAGCAGGGGTCATGGCCCCCACATTGCCACCCCTTGGAGGCACCACTGAATAATATTTATTATTATTGTTTAAAAATTTTAAAACGAATCAAAACAAATATTTTTTCCTAATCTTTTATGAACACAAAGAAGAGAAACAACTTATTTAGCTTAAATTTATATGACTTACTTAATGGAATATCAACTTTTTAAAACATGTCCGGATATTTTAGCACCTCATGATTGAACCGCAGTCATGATTTGCGAATAAACCCAGATGAAGAAGCAAATCCACATGTCGGGAAGGTGTAGTGTTTGGTACTGGTGAGAACTACAGGAACCAGAGGCCGAACTGGCGGCGAGCGCGGTGACATCACGCGTCTCCGGTGTTGACAACCGGCAGCAGCCCCTCCACGGACCGGGCTGACAGCCAGCACCGCAGCCATTAGACCCGCAGCTCCGGGAGGAACCATGCTGCGTGATCTTAATCCCAACAGCTGCAGACGGGCACCACGCCTGCGCTGATCATCCAACCATCCAGCAACCTTTGTGTCATTTTCCTGCCTCTGCTCGGCCGTAAACCGGCGGTAAGTGTTGGACTGATAAATAAAATGCTGTAAATTTCCCAGAACCCGACGCTGCAGCGTGTTTTTGTTTTCATGGATTATAGGGAAGATGGGCAGCATCAGAGCTTTTCTGCAGCTGACGAGTCGCGGGATGAAGCTGGACCGGGTCAGGGAGCTCGGCAGGCAGTACCCAGTTTTCTGTTTTCTCCTGCTGGTCTTACTGCTGACCACTCTTCTGCTAAACAGGCAAGTAAACGCCGCTCGGGGTCCCTGAACGCATCACATGTTGACCTGGGATGACGTAATGTTTGTTTTGCATGTGATTATTAATTATGTGATTTGTTTTGTTTGTAGATATATTCATATTATCATGGTGTTTTGGTCCTTCCTGGCGGGTGTGGTTACGTTTTACTGCTCACTGGGTCCCGAGTCTCTGCTACCAAACATATTCGTGTCCATTAAACCAAAAACAAAGGTTGGTCAGACTACTGCGACCTAGATTACAAAATCAAAAAGGAAGAGTCAATTTTCGACCAAAAATTTCAGAAATTTTGATACTGATCTCAGAAATTTTCTGAAAAAGAAACAAGGAAATTTCTGCGTTTTAAAAATTGAAAATATGTGAGTGGAAACTTAGAAATTATAAGACCAATATAAGAAATTTTCCAGAAAAAACATGGACACTTCCGTGTTTGAAAAATCAAAAAGTTTTGAAATTCCCATATTTTTTTGCTGGAAAAATTTTAATCTAATGACCCCGGACATGCTGTTGTAAAACTCTGATTTTATTTTGTTACTGTAACAGGTTAATAATGTGAGTTAATTTCTCCCTCAGTCCTTCCAGCAGGAGCTGTTTCCTTTGGGCCACAGCTGTGCTGTATGTGGAAAGATTAAATGCAAAAGACACAGGTATGACTTCATAACATGTCAAGTAAGATTTGAACGTACTCAATTAAACATGACTTTAGTGAAAAGCCGACTTTGCTGCACCCAAATCAATTTTTATGTAATTTATTAAACTCGGCTAAATATAGAAAATATTTTGACCAAAATCCTGTTTTTTAATCGAGCCAAAAATAATGTGAAAACTAAATACTTTTCTTTTAATACAGCAAACTTGCAAAATCAGTTTTACATTTTGGATGTATGATGAATCCCTTTCTCACAAAAAAATAAAAATTTGATTGCTGTATTTGCTTGATTGATTTTTGGAAACTTGACAAAAAGTTTGGACATCCCTGAAATAAAGAAACTAATTTGGAGACAAAGAAATTAAAAACTACTAGCGCCAGGTAGTGGTCAGAAATGACTTTAGCTCTTCTTTGTGTGTAATTCTGTGATTTTTCTGCTTCCCAGACCAACTTTGTTGCTGGAAAACTATCAGCCATGGCTTGACCTGAAAATACCCTCGAAGGTGGATGCTTCTCTATCTGAGGTGTGACATTACAATTAAAATAAGCAATAAAAGCTGTTCTGAATCCACTGATCTCATGTAATATTTTTATTTTTCACAGATTCTGGAGCTTGTCTTAGAGAATGTGGTATATCCCTGGTACAGGTAGGTTTTTTTTTTCTGCTAAAGGGGACGTATTATGAAAAATAAATTTTTTGATTGTTTTGTTATACTTCCATTTGGGTCTCAACTGCTTCTAAAAACAGCCAAAGTGCTTAAAAATAAAATACCCAGCCATTTTTTGGTAATAAGTAAATGAATTTTGTCTGTTTCAAAACCCCCCAGAATGTAACGGCACACTGTGGCGTTACCTAGCAACCCCAGCAGAGCCCAACGGCGTTACCTAGCAACCCCAGCAGAGCCCAACGCCGTTACCTAGCAACCCCAGCAGAGCCCAACGTTGTTACCTAGCAACGTTTGTTCAGCTGGTTTTACCGCTCACTCTGAAAAGAGCTCAAAATAGGCAGAACTAAACAGACTAAAATCTCATTACTTGGGTAAAAATCTTCATGAATATGTTTTGAATCGCCCATAGAGCCATTCTAGCACCTTTAACATTTATATTTGGGTGTAAAATGTGATGCTGCTCGATTTGAAGTGACTGAATGACGTCTTCCAGAGAAATCACAGATGACGACTCATTTGTTGATGAGCTGAGGGTGACGTTACGCTTCCTCGCTGCTGTCTTGGTCCGCCGAATTCAAAAGGTAACAAATCCTAACATTATTATTATTTTTATATTATTAGATTTTATCTTAATCTCTCTGTTTCCTCAAAGGTGGACGTGGCTTCACTCATTACTAGAAAGCTCCTGAAAGTTTCCATGAAACACATTGAGATCATCAGCAAAGCCAGGCAGAAAGGTATTCCTGGTTTCAGCACACTGCCTCCTGTAGGTCGCGATCGGTACTGCAGGTGTAACTTTACGTTTTGTCGTTCGAAGCAGTGAAGAACGCAGAGTATTTTCAACAAGCAGCGCTGGATGAGTTCGGTCCGGATCTCCACGTGGCGCTGCGCAGCCGCAGAGATGAACTCCTCTACCTGAGGAAGCTGACTGAGATACTTTTCCCCTACATCCTGCCGCCCAAAGGCACAGACTGCAGGTAGCGCACCGCTGCAGCACAAAATATACAAACTGCAGCGCCCAAAGTTGCGTAGATGAATCCTTTTTTATTTAAATTAATCTCCAAATAAGAATGAGTAAAAGTCAATATGTTCATATGGAATTACAACAAAATGTGAATCTACGAAAAAGAGGGCCGAATTCACACACATGCAACGTTATGTGTATTTTTTATTTAAAAATAATAAATTTAATGTCTTCTTTCCTTCACACTTTAAAACTTGCATTGCTTCGATTTTTTTTCCTTCATAAAATCCAACAAAAATACATTAAAGTTTGTGTTTCCAATGCAAAAAATGTGAGTTTAATTACCAAATAAAGCAGGGTGTCCAAAGTGCGGCCCGGGCCCATTTGTGGCCCATGGACTGATTATTCTTCGGCCCACAACTGCAGTTCAAGAATGATAAAAAAATGTAATCAGGGTAAAATTATTTTTGACCTGAAATTTAAGCACAGCACAAAGTATTTGTTTTTATAACCAAGCTCTTATAATAAGAAAAGTCTTGTAAATCCAGAAACTTTTACTGTAAAGCCAACTTTTCTGCACCCAATTCAGCTTTTATTTGACTTATAAAACTTGTTTAAAGTTGTTTGAGTTTTAAACTTGTTTAAAACTCAAATGTTTTGAAAGAAACTGACCCGAATCCTTCACTGCAAAAACAAAAAAATCTTTCCACATATTTTTGTTTAGGTTCAAGAATAAATATCTTAAAATAAGACAAAATTAACTTACAAATAACATTTCAGCTAGCTATGTGAGTTTGGTTAACAATCCCTTAATATTGATGGAAATGTACTTCATTCATTGGTAGATTATTTCTTTAATAACAAGACATTTTTCCAGTGTTATAGGTGAAATAATCTGCCAATGGAAATTGAGTTTTTCTTCTTAAAACAAGTTCCTACATGTTGATGAAAAGTTACTTGTAAGTTAGTTTTTTTTAGTCTAAACATATTGAGATATTTGCACTGCAGAATTCGGATGTTTTAATAACATTTTGTATTTTTTACAGTGAAATTCCAGTTCCCTTCAGTCATAAAGTTACATTTGGTCCCACCTGATTCTTCCTCTACTTCTTTTGGCTGCTTCCCCCCCCCCTAATTTTTCCATAAAGTTAAGATATTTTATTATTACAAACATGTCAAACCATTACAGCCAAACTGTTTAGTCTATTTTATTGTAATTATTGCGATGTTATTTTTCCACCTCAGAAGTGAAACAGTCTGCCTGCTGAGTGGGTGTGAACACTCGGGCTTGTTGTCTTGAAGGATTTTGTTTTATTGTCTCCAACAGATCTCTGACTCTGCTGATCAGAGAAGTTCTGGCCGGTTCTGTCTTCCTGCCTTCGATGGACTACCTGGCCGACCCGGTGAGTTCAGATCCATTTAGAGCTGCTGTCACTTTAAACCTCCTGCTGATAGAAAATATGTTTGTTTCCCTTCAGGACACAGTGAATCATTTAATTTTAATATTTATCGACAATTCCCCTGTGAGTACTTCAACCTTTGATCAAATTTCACCAACATGTTTTTTATTTCTGTCTTGATGTTGCAGAGTGGATGTAGTTTATGATTTATTTACAAACATATTTAATAAATAAGAATACAGTTAATTTATTTGAGTGAGAAGCAGCATTTCCATCACAAATGTAAGCAAAACATTGTTGATATTCCACTAATTTTACAATTGTGGTGTTTCTGTTAAATGCGATGTGGAAAAACCATTCCCATTACCACAAAACACACCTTTGAAAATTTTATCAAAATTTCCATGTTTCCATGAAGCAAATTTATTTTCAAAATGACAAATAGCACAATTATACAGTCAATGAAAACACAGCTACTGAAACACATGCTATAGATTAATTACATAGACTGTTTTTAACCCTTTATTTCTGTTAATTAGGACATTTTATTTGCTTACAGTTAATAGAAAATATGACATTTAGGATCAGGGTGCACACCGGCTGCAGTTTGCTGGCTGATCACAGATGTTTAAAAAACAAATTTCCCCCCTTTGGGGATCAATACAGTATTTATCTATCTTTGTAGCTAGTTAGCTAGACAGCTAGCTAATCTGATTGGTGGATTCAGATTTTTTTTTCTAGTTGATACTGTCAGGTCACTGTAATGCAAGAACACATGATGAAAGATCATTAAATTCTACTGAGCATTTAACACTGGAACTGAAAGACCTTTTAAATGTCCAAAATAAACAAAACAACAGAAATGACAACTAATCGATAAGTGAAACCCTATTTTTAATACAGAAGTGTGCATAAAATGCAAAGTATGTTTGTACTGTAGTATAGTTATAGCTTAATATCTGCTAACAGGAAGCCTTCATGTAATATGTATAATGAATTTACTGTATTTTTGTCTCTTTAGCCTGAAGAAGCAACAGAGCCAACTTCAGCGCTGGTTCCATTTTTACAGAAATATTCAGATTCTCGTAACAGAAAGCCCTCAGCAAGTGTTTGTTCTTCATATAGAATATTGATAAATTATTAGCTATATCACCAAATAAGCACCTAAACTGTCTGCTTCTTCCTGCACCAGGTGCTCAAGCTGGAGCTGAAGGAAATCAGAGAGCAGCAGGACCTTCTCTTTCGTTTTATGAACTTCCTCAAACAGGAAGGAGCCGTTCACGTCCTCCAGTTCTGTCTCGCCGTAGGTGAGTGTTTCCTGTTCACACCTGGACAAAAACAGGTCAGTTATTTCACCTTCTGCAGGGAGGCCATAATTGCAATTTTTCTGATACCAAGTATAAGAAAAATACAGGGCCAATATATCCAATATTGAAAAAATGGCATTGTCATTGAATAATTAGAAAATGTGGAGAAATATTCACATTTTGCACATTTTTATACTTTCATTTGGGTCTCAACTGCTTCTGTATGCTGTATGTGCTGTACAATGGCTTCTAGAAAAGAAGCCATTGTGAAAATGATTTTGTGAAAAAAGTGTAATGGAGATGTTTTGTGTGACCTGCAGACCTATCCTGACCTGTTCAAGGTAAAATGTTAGGCCAGTTTTAAATTTTAGGTATATATCTTTACAAAAGTGTTTTTTTTATTTTTCAGCTGAATAGATGATGATAAAATTGCACTTATGGGAAATTAGACAGATTGTATTTGAAAGAAAGCAAACATTTTGAATGCAAACATTACAAGGGTATGAAATTTAAATGTAAGCTCTTGATATTTGCCATTTTAATTTCTGCATGAACTTGAGTAATTTGCTAGACATATGGAAGAGAAGCTGTAAATAAAAATGTTTATCCGATACCAATACTTATCTTGGTATCGATATTTCGATCGATACGCCAGCTGCTGTTCTGTCCCATGAAAGTCTTGCACACAGTGACTCGGTTGTGTCCAACTTTCCCGACTTCCCAGAGGAGTTCAACGACAGGATTTTGTGCCCGGAGCTGTCGGACTCGGAGAAGATGATGCTGCATGAAGAGGTGAAGAAGATCTACGAGACTTACTGCTTGGACGAGAGCATCGACAAGATCCGCTTCGACCCATTCATAGTGGAGGAAATCAGGAACAGTACGTAACCCTGAACGCTTTCAGAAAAGCACATTTCATTTACCTTTAGTGGATTTAAGTTGCTGTTATGGACACTTGGATATTTTTTTTCTTTACTTTTGCCAAAGTGAAGAAAACTGTCAGATTCTCTGATGCTTAAAGTCTGTGCTCATATTTTCTCTCTAATAATCGCGCACTCGTTTTTTTTATTAAAAATTTTACCGGTAGGATTAGGTGTTTGTTTTTGGCCGTAACAAAATTGGTTTTATTTTGCAAAACTGCAATAGAAACTCTTTTTTTGACAACACACGAGTAACATGATTCAACCGGATGTTACTACTGGCTGAAAAGACGAAGACGACAACAGGAAATGGGAGGATGAAGATGGAGTGACATGTTTCTTGATGACTTAACTTGTGAACAAACTTATTCATGTGTTTCTTATTTAATGGAAACGCCACAATTATGTTTTTTTTTTTGTTTTTTTACATTAGTGGAATATTGTCAAAGTTTTGCGCATATTTGTAATGAAACTTGCTTTTCTGGCCATTGTTATAATCATGTGAGTCTGGCAAACCAATGAGATGGTAAGTTAAATGAGATCTTTTATTCTTTTTATATTAAAATCTAACAGATCGTTTGCATGTATCTCTTTTTCTGTTTTCTGTGTGGTATCAGTTGCTGAAGGCCCGTATGCAGAGGTGGTGAAACTGCAGACCATGAGGTGTTTGTTTGAAGCCTATGAGCACGTTCTGTCGCTCCTGGAAAATGTTTTCACCCCGATGTTCTGTCACAGCGACGAGGTCAGTAACTGAAGCAGCAAATCAATGATTTCACCACAAGCTTTCAATCTAAGTCAATAAAAAGATTTTTAATGGAGACATATTTTGAACAATTCACATTTTACACATTTTTATACTTCCACTTGGTTCTAAACTGCTTCTAAAAACGACCCAGCCACTTAAAAACAAACACCCAGCCCTTTTCTGGCAGTAAGTTACTGTTTTTATGGAATATATCACCACAACTCAGCAGGCACTGTCCCTCACCTAGTGACCCCAGTGAAGTAAAGCTCGTTACCTAGCAACCCCAGCAGAGTTCTGCCCACTACCTAGCAACCCAAATTGAGCTGCAGCACATTTGGTCAGTTGGTTTTACCGCTGTATGCTCTGTACAATGGCTACTGGAAAAGACAAGTAAAACACTTGTGTCTGTTGACTTATTATCCAGAAACCACTTGCTGCATTCTTGCTGGTTGTGCAGGAGGCTCCACTTTTGCTTTTCAAAGATGTACATCTGTTTCCAGCCTTGTCATCAGACATTGTCCGCAGTCAACAGTTATTATCATATTTCTTTCAGGATAATAATAATAAGATTTTTTAAAATCTTATTTCTAAATACTAGAGTTTATATGCTGTACCAAACCTACAGAGTGGTCGTTACTCACTTAGTTTTTTCCTGCAGTACTTTCGACAGCTTCTCAGGGGGGCGGAGTCTCCAGCCAGGAACTCAAAGATGAGCAGGTAGGTTGTAGCTTACCATCAGTTTCTTTTTAAAGCTCTAAAGATCAATAGAAATGAACTGTGACTTAGTGTAACATTTTGATGGGAATGTTAATTAATAAATCAGATACGATGAAGCATCCAAACTCAACATGCAGTATTTTGTTTATCATAGCAATCTCCACTAAGAGGTCACGACCCACTGGATCTCTGATTTATTATCTGCTGCATCGTTTATGTTCACATCATTCGACTTTAGTCTCAAATATTTATGATTACATCTAAAATACAGTTAAAACTAGGATATTTACATGCACTGCATAAAAAGACAACATTTTTTCTCAATGTTTAACATCAAATCAGACTAAACTTTCCTGTTTTAGATCAGCTAGGATTACCAGAATAATTTATATTTACTAAACCAGAATAATGAGATAACTGACAAAGTCAGATGTTTGTATAGATTTCTTTAGTGTTTGGCAGAGTTGCCTTTAAAACTGCTCAGCGCTAACATTGGCATATTTGGTCTGTTTTTATACATCTTGTTGATAATTCAGTATGTCACAGTTAATCAGATGAAGACTTGGCTTACAAAATAAGTTTATAGAACTAATATTTTCATTTTATTGTTGTAATTATGTTGTGTTTCAGCTGCTTTCTGTGGAGCTCTTCCAGACATAAACCAGTTTAAATTAGCTTTTGTGCTAATTCCTGCAAATTTATGCTGCCATGAATTGTAGTAATGTTGACTAACGTGCACTGTCCTAATCAAATAAATGAAATTAAAGTAAAATTTAATAAAAACCAACCTAGGAAAGTCCCAGGTCACACGACACAAAGACGGAGAGCTGCAGCAGCCAAAACAGTCTCTCTCTCAATGTGAAATTCATTAAGACGAGTCAAAACATCTTGATTGAAGGAAATAATGTGTATATTAAAAAGGGTCTGTTATTTTCGATGTGTCTTGTAAAACCACAGGCAGTGCACTAGCAGAGTTTAACCAGAGACTTGGGGTTGGATCGCTCTAGCTTTACTTTAACTTCACGGCGTATGCTGTGTAGGTAGCTAACTCCTTGTGCATATTGTTCCAGAAATAGCGTCAGTTTGGATGACATTCGGTGAGTATGAGGCATCAGTGTGCTGACCAAACCCGTGACTGGCTTAACAGGGATGCACGCAACATATAAAAGACGCTTCTTCCTTGCCTGACCAGGGCACTGGCTCAGAATACTGTCGAATGCATTAGCATTAGCATTTTAGCTGTATAATAATCATTCATAAATTCATTACATTCTACATTTTACTCCTAAATAAGAGTTTATTTGGTGGGGAGATTCAGAAAGATGGCTGTTGTGTGTGTGTGCTTCACTTATTGATTAATATTATCTATTAAAAACCTAAATATGAATGATCAGAAAGTAGGTTTACTGGTGTATTCATTGATTGTGTAAATTATCCTATTGAAGGCCTTGTGAAAGTATTTACACCCATTTAACTTTTCCACAGACTTTCCTCAAACTTCAATGTATTTTATTGGGATTTTATGTGATAGACAAACAAATTGTGGATTTGAATTAAAACCATGCACGTCTGAGAAGTGTGAATTGGTTCCAGCCTTGTTGAATCATATATCTCAACTGAAAATACATGTAAAGCAGGATAAAGCTATAAAACAGTACGCAGGGTTTGCCCCACTGTCTCATAAGCATGGCGGCCGCCAGGCTCTCTCACCTCATTGCTAGGCAACAAGTTGTTTGTTTTTTTATCCAATCAGAGTATTCCTTGCAAATAGGAGTGGGTGATATGAACTTCAAGTTTTATTGCAATATTTTGTGGCACTATTGTAATAACAATAAAAGTGTCAATACCATCTATTTATTGCTGCTTTTTGGGGTAGCTGTATGGCAACGACTTCCTGACAAACAGAAATATACTCTTAAAAAACACTTGTCCATTTCCAATAAGCTTCTTCAGGACACCAATCACATAAAGAAGTGTAATTTTATCACTAAAATGCACACACGGCATTTAATCATATCCACATTTATTGAAAGAAAAGTGGAGAAAATAGTAAACAAAAAAACAATAAGAACAGTTTAAGAGTTTGACATAGGTTCTGGTTTGAACTTGAAGTGATCAGCGCCATGTTGGTAGGCAAGCGCAGCACAAAACTATATATATTCGTCTTAGCTCCTTTAATTAAGTACGTTTTTCTAGTTTGGCAGCAAGTACTGCAGTAAATATTACTGATATTCATCTAAGTATTACAAAGAGGTGGGTGGAGTACTCAGTACTTATAGTTGTACTTATATTGTTAGGAACAAGGTGAGAGCTACTTCTAAGCTTGTGGCTTGTTTATTGTTGTCATAGCAACTCCATAGCAACTGCCTACCAAGATGGCTCTCTTGGTAGTTACAAAGTTCCCGGAAATCTGACCTCACATGAGAACAATGTATTGTAATTTATTGTGTTAAAGATAAATCAAATTCTTACAATGATAGGAAATTTATGACGATAAATGATAAACAACACAATAAATGTCCGCTCCTACTTGCAGATAAAAAACAACCAGCAAAACAAAACACTGCACCACGCTGCAAACATTACCAAACAAAATGTCGGGATTTAGAAAACTTAGAAAACTGGCATCTCTTTCTCACACAAAATCCCAATGAAGTAGATTAAATTGGTGGTAAAATGTGGGAAAGTTGATGAGTGGTGGATACTTTTAACCTTCCTCATAAATGCGGCTGGGAAACCTCCTCGGCTCGGCCTGTCAGTCCACCAGGAACCGCCGTGCTCTGTCTGTCACTGAGGGTGTTTTACCCACCTGACGGTCCAGTAGAATCGGTTCGATTGGGGACAAAAATCACATTTACTACATTTTCAGCTGCTGCGGTTCGCTTTCACACTGTGTTAGGGCTGAGCGATGTGGCTTAAAAATAAAATCTCTGATTTTATTCACACCAGGTACGATTTGATTTAAATTTTCTCGCTTTATTTGATAAGAAAGACATTATAAATGACTGAAAATATTTTTAAAATGTGGCTTTTATTTCAATTAGCAATGCTGTAAGTTGTGTGATGATGTAACAGGGCCAGGCTATGAGGATTTTTATTTAATTTAAAGAAAAAAGTCACAATATTAGCAGAATTAAAATGGAGTTTAATCAGAAACAAAGCATTTTAATATTTTGAGAAATTCTTTTTAATAAGAAAAAACTTGAATAATACATTTTTTGTAACTTTTTACAAAAAATAAGAAAAAACTTGAATAATACATTTTTTGTAACTTTTTACAAAAAATGTATACAACTTTGTTAGTTCCCATACATTTACAACTTCATTCTGTTAATATTATGGCTTTATTCTTGTATTATTTAGACTTTAGTCTTGTTATTTCTAATTTATTCTCATATTACTCCGACTGTATTCTAGTAATATTATGACCTTATTCCAGTAGGCTTAAGACTAGACTTTATTCTCGTAGTACTATGATTTTATTCTCATAATAAAAAAGAAAAAACTGTAGCCTGACCCTTATTTTGTGTTGTTGAATTGACCTCTGTGTTGTTCCCCTCCCCACCTGTGGGGGCGCTGCACCAAAAACCCACGGAAATTGCTGCACCAAAAACCTGACGGAAATTACATGAAAACCTCAGAAGTAAACACTGATTGTGAAATATAAACAAAAATAAAGTAGCGTCAGATTTTAGCGGTTGGAGGATTTTTCTTTTGTCGTTGGTAAAAGGCTAGCATTAGCTCGCTAGCGAGTTTGTTTTGGTATTTACCCAGAATGCCTTGTGCTGTAGTCCGCTTCCTGGTTTTGGAGCAGTCTCCGGTCCACTTGGTGTTCATGTATAAATTCGAACAGCACCAGAGTTCACCTCAACCAAACCAAAACCGAGGGTTGTAGATTTGTATTTTGTGCGCTCACCTCCCCAACCGAACCGGACTTTCTAGGCAAACGGACTGGAGTTAAAGCGGCCCAAACAGGGCTGGTGTGAATGCACCCTGAATGTCCACTGTGATTCCCTGACCACCATACTGCCTGCCCTGTCCTCTCCCCCACCGGCCCCGCGGGGAACCCGGCCCTGTTCTGCCTGTAGTTCCTGGGACTGGAGCCCCGAGTCCCCGTCCTCACTCTTCACCGCCTCTGGCAGCTCCTCACCTGCATCCTTTAGCTCCCTCCATGCCCAGTCCACGTTCACAAACTTCCCATACGGCTCGCAAACCCACCGCCACTCATCGCCCAAGTAAGTCAGGGTCCATCTGTGTGATGTCATGCCGTCCATCCCCCTCCATGTCCCCTCATGTGACCCCAGTCCCACCCAGACGCCTGCATGGTAGGCCAACTGCATGGAAACCTGTTTTTATCCTATTATTTCTAACAATGCAGTGACTTGTCTCTTTAATTGGGTTTGAACCCGTGTGGTCTCTGTTTCTCAACCTACACTGCAAAAACACAAACTCTTACCAAGTATTTTTAGTCTAGTTTCTAGTGGGAATATCTTAGTGCTCTTAAAATTAGACACAAATTACTTAAAGATAACTTTTCAGCAAGAAATATGGGCTTGTTTTAAGTCATAGTTGATTAATATTGATAAAAATTCCTAGTTCCACTGGCAGGTTATTCCGGCAGCGATTTGGGTTCATTGTAGACAGAAAAAAAAAGGAGAAAATTTCAACCAAAAAAATTCAGAAATTTTAAATTAATCTAAAAAATTATTTTACAAAAAAAACAAGGACATTTTAAAGTCCAAATTGTTTTACTTTTTCTACTTTTTGTAGAAAAAAACCCCTGTACAATTCTGAATCTGAAAAGTCAAAAATTTTCAAGTCTAGATTAATCTCAGAAATATTCTAGAAAAAACAAGGAAATTTATGAGATTCAAAAGTGGAAAGTTTTCAACAGTTGAAACTTGAGTTTTTCTCAAGAAAAATTCTAGAATTTTATTCATTTATTTGCAAAATTTCTGAGTTTTTTATTTATTTATTTAATTTCTGATGTTAATCTCTAAATTTTTTGATTTTTTTTGGAAAATACTTGACTTTTGAAACTCAGAAAGTTTTCAAGTTTTTTTCTAGCAAATTTTCATATTTTCTAATGTCCAGGTTTTTGCTTTGTGAGAGTAGTCTAAAAGTTTCTCAGTTTTTTTGGCTCCTATTTATTTCCATATGCAATGGCCGTGATACTCTGTTGTAGCTTATTTCATCATTTCATGGGAAAAACGCCTTGTAACAAGTGAAAGAATCTGTCAGTTGAATCAGCATTCTTTTTAATCAGCATTAAGGAAGTTTTGACTTGAAACAATCTTCTTCATGTAGCTGAAAAGTTACTTTTACTTTTGTCTTAATTGAAGGTATTTGCAGTAGAATCCAGACCAAAGCACTTGGTGATATTTCGTGTTTTTGCCAGACTCGGAGTGTCTGCTTTGTTTTGTGGATGACTTGTGATTAATACCAGCATAATTCCTTTGTTACTGATCGAAGCTTCCGGATCGGACCGTGTGAAGCCAATACTCTCACTGCTTTGTAACTGTTTTTGCTTTGGGCCAGCAGAGTTTTTGGCATTGTAAGATAAGTGGCATTTTGTCTTGGGTAGCTTCGTCCCTCCTCTGCTGTGTCGTTCTTCCTCTCTGGCTGCATGCGCTCTGCTGAAGCGGAGCCTCGGTCGGTCGGTCATCATTCGCTCTCCGCCCTCTTGGCTCTGCAGGAACACGTCGAAGAGGGGCGAGTCGTTCGGGATCAGCCGCATCGGCAGCAAGATCAAAGGAGTGTTCAAAAGCACGACCATGGAGGGCGCCATGCTGCCGTCCTACGGGCTGGTGGAGGGAGAGGACGACATGGTGAGACCGGCTGCCCCAGCTGGAACATACTGAGCACATTTTATCAAGTACGGCTCATTATCTGCAGGCTGGCAGACCACTGCCACCAGGGGGCGAGACTGAGTGAAGGAAATCAGACGCTGTTGCAAGTTTTTCACAGAAAATATTTCCTGTTTTAGTCCTTCCTTCCTTCCTTCCTTCCTTCCTTCCTTCCTCCCTCCCTCCCTCTCTGACTGAAATTCTGATATTAGTCTTGGAATTTCTTTTTTCTAAGATTGAAAAGTCGAAAATTTGCAAGAAAAAATCTCCAAAATTTTCTAGAACATACTTGCAAATTTCTGAGTTTCATAGGTGGAAAATTTTAGACTTTTGAAACTCAGAAATTTCCAAGTTTTATTTTTTTTAGAAAATTTCTGAAATACATCTCAAAATTTCAGATTTTTTTTCTGGCAAAGTTTTGACTTTAATATTTTGTATTTTTGCAGTGCAGATTTGTTTTTAAAGGTTTTATTGGCTCTAGTGGCTTTTATTTGATAGTGAAGTGACAGGAAACTAGCTAATGAGAGAGGGAGAAGATTGTAGCGTCACTAAATGGCTGACACCTGCTGCATTTTCAACTGAAGGTCGAGGAAGCCATGATGGTTCTGGAGGACGACTCGCCGATGGAGGCGACGTCCACGCCCAGCACGCCTCGAAACCTCTCCGCCTGGAACATCACCATCCCGTACATCGACTTCTACGACGACGACGTGAAGCGAGAGAGGATTCCCGTCTTCTGCATCGACGTGGAGCGCAATGACAGGAAAGCAGGTCAACTCAGGGAGTTAGCGCCATCGTTCAGGGAAATTTATGCTTCTTGTTCTGTAAACTTTACGAAAATTTAAGAAAAACATTGTCAGGTATACACAATGGCACATTGTAAAATAAAAAAGTAAATTTTCACCAAAAATTTCACAAGTTGAAAAGTCCTCCAGACCACTAGGGGGTGAAGTCGACTAAGAACAATCTAAAAATGTCTCAAGTTTTATTCTCTCACGTTTTCGACTTGTCCAGTTTTGGACGTTGAAGATTTTGGACTTTTCATAATTTCCTTGTTTTTTTTTTCTATAAAAAATGTCTTTGTGTCATCTAAACATTTCTTGGGTTTTTCTTGCAAATTCTCGACTTTTGAAACTCAAATTTCCAGTTGCCATAACCGAGTGTGTTGGTCAAACCATCGACCCAGTTGAGTTAAAACTCCCCAGCGTCGGGTCTGTCCATATTTGACCCAGCACTGGGTTACAGATTGGGTTGTTTTTAACCCAGCAGTTTTTACTGTGTAATTTATTTCTAAAATCTATCTGAGAACTATCTAAAAACATCTGAGTCTCGCAGGTTTTCGACCTTTGCAACTCAGAAATGTGCTTTTTTTCTGAGAAAATTCATGAGATTAATCCAAAAATACCTGAGTTTTTTTCTTGCAAACTTTTGACATTTGAAGTTCAGAAAGTTCCAGGCTTTACTAAAAATTTATGAGATTAATCTCAATTTCAGATTTTTTTTTTCTGGCAAATTTTACAATTTTCAAACTTTAAAATTTACTTTTAGAAAATTTCTGAAATTAATGTAAAAATTTCAGATTTTTTTCCTGTCAATTTCAGAGATTAACTTCAAATTTTTTTTCCTTATAGATCTGAAAATCTCAACAGTTTTGTAAATCAAATTTGCTTTGATTTCTCTAAGTGTTGGAAATTGTACTGAGAATAATTAATTTGAGAAATTTTAGGTTTTGATAAAAAATTTCTCGTCCAACTTCCTGATTTTTAATATTTGGTTTCCAATAGTGGGTCATGAAACTGAGCACTGGTCGGTCTACCGGAGATATCTAGAGTTTTACGTCCTCGAATCGAAGCTCACCGAGTTTCACGGCAAGTTTTCCGATCATTGTTGCTTCACTTTGTGCTTTTTTGCATATTTTTTATTATTTGGAGTTATTTTTTTTAAAAAAATAATTTAGTCCAAAAAAGACTTCCAACTGGAGCCTAGAAGTAAACCTAAGACACTGAAAGGTAATTTCTTCTCAGTTTTTTATATATGCACTCATTTTTCAGTTTTATCCTCTTTAAAGGTTCATTTCCAGATGCCCAGTTGCCCTCCAAGAGAATAATTGGCCCCAAGAATTACGAGTTTCTGACATCCAAGCGGGAAGAGTTTGAGGAATATCTTCAGGTAGATAAAGGAGAAAATTCAAAACTCGACTCATTTCCACCCTGATATAAATGACTTTGCATATAAAATCAATAAATCATCAGAATAACTGATAGATTAAAGCTGGAGTAACCGCTGGTTGCAGCCTGATTTAAATTGCTGTGGATCTGAAATCCCAGTCTAGCGTTGCGTTCAAACATTGTGTGAAACTCGAGCCGTTCTGCTTTTATCATCCTAAATTGAGCTTTACGTTTTGAAAGCCATTTTGATCCCATGAATCATTTAATGCTGCTTTGTTTCTGTGAGATTTGTGCTTAAACGTTAAATCAAAACCCACGCGATGCATTTAAAACAGTTTGGAAATGGAGGATCTAATTGGCCGTCTACCATCTGTTTTGAATAATTTGCATTTCTTTGCTTTCTGTTTCGTCACACGCTCATGTTTTTTTAATTCACCCCGGCGATCCTGAAGCCAATCATTTTAAATGGCCTTAACTTGGATAATTATTGCACAACAAACTGATTCAGGCACCAAAAAACCTGAACTGGCAACACATATTTATGCTAAGCTAAAGTAAATAGACTAAAATGACTTGAAGTTAATAGTTAAAAAGCTCCTGCAGCCTTTCACTTGTTTTATTTGTAGATGTGCTTTAATCCACTTTTCATTTTGTGCTTTTGCAGAGACTTCTGCAGCATCCAGAGCTGAGCAACAGCCAGCTGCTGGCCGACTTCCTGTCTCCTCACAGCATGGAGTCTCAGTTCCTGGACAAGATGCTGCCGGACGTGAACCTCGGTGCGACCGGAGAGGGAAGCTGCGTCTGGGCAAAGCGGAGAAGAAATGCATCATAAATTATGTTGTTTTATTTATTTTTACAGGGAAAATCATCAAGGCAGTGCCCAGCAAACTGATAAAAGAGGTACAGAAGAGTTTCTATGCATTTTTAATTCATCAAATGTCAAAATTTTGTCTAAAAAAATACATTATTGACGTTTTGTTGCCCAGAACCGTTAAACAGTCAATTTATTTATTTTAAATAAAACGGACTACTTTACAAATGAAATGTATTTATTTAACACAGTTTGTTACATTTTGTAATTAATTCTGTAATGTTTTGTCTCCTTTGTGTGTTTTTTATTTGATTTATGTGCGTTTCCTGTCCAGAAAGGACAGCATCTGGAGCCGTTCATCCAGTCCTTCTTCAACTCCTGCGAATCTCCCAAACCCAAACCCAGCCGACCCGAACTCACCATCCTGAGTCCGACCTCAGAAAACGATAAAAAGGTTTAAACTTTTCTCACTGTTTTCATTTCAGGCTGCAAATAACAAATATTTTATTTACTGATTAATTGGCTACTAATCAGATTTTAAATATTTGACAGATTTATCTCTTAAACGTTTTTTATTCAATCTTAGAATTTTCCGAATTAAAATATGAAAAGCATGTCTTTACTACGGCTGCAAGTAACAATTATTTTAGTAATCAATTAATCTAAATATGACCATTAATTGATTAATCGGATGTAAAAGAATGTAACCACTTAAACCTTTTTACACAGTAATAGAAATACAGAAATAAATTAAAACTTTCAAATAAACAAATAATTTAATTTTCTTTCATAAGAAAATAAACATTTTATTTCATTTCTTTTTAGAGTTCTCTATCAGTTGAAGCAAAGGATCCATTTGCAGCTAAAAAATGTGAAACTTTCAGCTTGACTAAATATTAATACAGTTTAATTATTATTTATTGATTAACTGATTAACAATTGGACAGACAAAATGCTTAAAAAGAGATTTTCTAATTTGAACAAGTTCTTTTCAAAGCTATGCTACATGAGGAGTTTTATTTACAGACAAAAGTTTTTTTTTCCATCTTAAATGCAAAATGTTTATATTTTTTGTAAAGTTTTGTCTCAATTTCTGCTCTGACTTTGTTTTTTAGGTCTGTATATTGCAGTTAGCGATTAATCAATTACAAAATTAGTTGACGATCATTTCAATAATCGGTTCATCGTTTCACCCCTTGTTTAATCTAAATGCATGCATCCTTACAGAGACTCATTTTAATTTCTTCAGTCTAAAATGTGTTGCAGCTTTTCAACGATCTCTTCAAAAACAACGCCAACCGATCAGAAGTGACAGAGAAGAGGCACAACCAGAACTACTTCATGGAGATGATCACTGTTGAAGGAGTGTACGATTATTTAGTGTATGTCGGTAAGTTAAAGTAAATTTAATCCGTCCAGCACAACTGCAGATTAAATCAGAGTTTTACATTAACTTTATTAAAAAACTTGTTTTTTTTTTACTCAGTTTGACTTTAAATCATAAACATTCCCTGCTTATGCTCAGGTAGGATAATCAAACAGTTAAATGGCTAAAAAGTGTTACCGCTTAACGTAGTTCCATTAAAAAAAGGCAAATATTTGTATTTAAATTCAAACACTTGAATTTGAGCAGCTTGTCTTTATGTCTGAAGTTAAGTTCAATGAAAAGTGCAGAGAATTAAAAAGTAATACAATTAATTAGAGAATAATATAAGATTGTCTAAAGTACAATACCAACATGCTATTTAGCTAATGCTAAGCTAATGCTAATTGTCACAAAAATGTGAGGAGGCTCTCAAAACAATTCATGTTTGTTTGTTTGTTGTAGAGGAAACAGATCTGCTACCTAAACAGACTTCAAAATAAGAGCATGAATATAACTAGTTTGAACACAAAAGTCGAATTTTATTCAGCTGAAAGTTTGCAAAACTTCCTAGTAAATTAGTGGTTTCTAATTTATCTGGAAAAATTTAAGCTAAGTGTGCTAAATGTTTTCAAAGCTAGAAAAAATAATAAAACGCTAAATTAAAACTTAGCTGATGAAAACTGATGAAGGATTAGTGACCTTCATCAGTAACTTGAGACAGAAAATTACTTTCAAAAATATAAAACAGTGGGGACTTCCTGAAGCCTCCCAAAACTTTATGCAAGTTTAAAGTTTTTGTGTAATGTTCTAAATGTTTCCTGTGTCTCTGCGGCAGGTCGCGTCGTGTTTCACATCCCTGACTGGTTTCATCACCTGTTGATGGGCGGCAGGATCCTGTTCAAGAACAGCCTGGAGGCCTACACAGATTATTACCTGCAGCACAAACTGAACCAGGTGGTGCAGGAGCACCGGCTGGTTTCGCTCATCACCCTGCTGAGAGGTAAGCAGGAAACACAACGAGCCACTTCCTGGAGCGCCCCGGCCTTCGACCGCAGCGCCGAACCCGGGCCAATGTGGAGAGAAAAAAGGAGGAAATTTACACTCAAAATCTCTGAAATTTTGAGATTAATATAAAAATTTTTCTAGAAAAAATAGACATTTCTGAGCTTCAAATGTGAAACATCTGCTAAAAAATAACTACAAAATTTTCAAATTAATCTCAGAAATTTCCTTGAAGAAATAGAAAATATCTGGGCTGAAAAACTTAAATTTTTGACATTTGAAACTCAGAAAAAAAAAGTTTTTTCTTGCAAATTTTTGACTTTTCATGCTCATAAATTTCCTCGTTTCCTTGCCTAGAAACCTCAAAATTTCTGAGTTTCAAAAGTCAAAAGTTTTTGCCATTTGAAACTCAGAAAATTTCCTCTTTTTTCCAGAAAATCTTTGAGACAGAACAGTGAAAAATGTCATAGAAAATAGATGAAATTTTGTGACTGATCTTAGGAAGTTATTTCTCCTAGAAAATTTCTGAGATTAATCTCAAAATGTCAGTTTTTCTGGCAGAAATCTACTCCTTATTAGCATGTCCGTGGCTGACAGAACCGATGTCGTTCCAGACGCAGTTTTCTGCGAGAGCAGTCCGCCGCGGTCGGCGCAGGACAAACAGAGCAGAGCCAAGCGGACATTCGAGGAGATGATGAGCTACATTCCAGGTCTTTTATTTCATTTCATATTGTTTAATTTTATTTTTAGTGAATGCAGTGCGCTTCTGTAACAAACGATTGGGTAAATTTCTGTAGATTTTCTAGGAAAGTGTATTGGAGAAGAGGCGAAGTACGAGGGAGTTCGCCTTCTCTTCGACGGACTGCAGCAGCCGGTTCTCAACAAACAGGTACAGGAAACACACACAGTGTGTTTGGTAATCGGCTACATTACATAAATGTATCTGAAAACTGGTTTACACACTTTTTTAAACAACATTTTTGTTTTAATGTTTATTTTTTTGTCTCATTACCTTGATTAGCTGACCTATGTGCTGCTGGACATTGTCATTCAAGAACTTTTTCCAGAGCTGAACAAGGTAAACATAATTATAACAATTATTGCCATCTCTATTGTCTTGAGTTTACTCATGCAGTATTAAAATTATTCTAAGCTAGCTATTAGCAAGTGTCAGAATTGTTCAGATGTTTCCAACAAATCACCCAAACTGGGATAAAATGTGAAATAAAACCAATATTAAAATTATTTTGAACACTAAATCCTAGTGTCAATGAAAATTTCAGTTTCAGAAAAAATTGTAATTTGTTCAGAAGAGCACACACTTAAAAATCTGCTGCATTAGAAGCAACAACGAGGCTAACGAGAAAAAACCTGGAATACCCAAACTGTTGCTTCAATGCATTTTATAAATACGACCAAATCAAGAGAATTTGTCCTAAAAGTTCACAGAAGACATTTTTGATCTGCACAAATAAGAAAAACGGTACAAAAAACACAACGAAAGCCCAAAACGACCTGATAGATACAAACTGGAGTTCACAAATTTCAACTTAACGGATAGATCAATGGCCTATACAAAACATGTTCTTTACATTTTTTGCACAAACTAATTCTTAGATAAGATTTTAGTCAGATTGAGCTGTTTTAGGGAATCTTGTCACTTTAAATAATCTGCTGCTGGCCACGCCCCCCCAACTCAACGTTTACACTCGCATGAAAATGGCTGCAAACAGATGCATAAATATACAACTGTACATCTTTGAAAAGCAGACATGGAGCCTCCTGCACAACCAACAAGAACGCAGCAAGTGGTTTCTGGATGGTAAGTCAACAACAAAACACTTGTCTTTTCCAGCAGCCATTGTACAGCGCATACAATGGTAAAACCAGCTGACCAAACATGCTGGAACTCAGCTTAGGTGCTAGTTAACGGGCTAGGCTCGCCTGGAGTTGCTAGGTAACGGAGCAGTGCCTTCTGGAGGTTTTTGAAAAGGCTCATTTTCCAGACACCAAAAAACGGCTGGATGGTTTTTTTTAAGACCAAAATGAAAGAATAAAAACTTGCAAAGGGTGAATTTAGTACCATAATAATTCACCTTGAAGGAACATTAGCCTCTTCTGGAAATAGGCTGGCAGTTCTCTGCTCTGCATTAAAGAAGCCTGTCATGAAGTGGATGAAGTCATTTATGTTTCATATGAAGAAACTATTTGGAATATTAATTTTGTTTTGCTGTTTAAATGTTTTTTGTTAGATTTCTGACAAGCAGCTGGTAATGTGAGCTCAGCCATTAAACCCACTTCACAGCTGGCTGTAAATGTCCAGAGTTGTTTTTGTCCAGCCTCTGTTCAGCTGCAGTGGATTCAATGCACTGAACCTGCTCAGAGTTAAGACAAATCAAACTAAAGCGTTAAATCGTGTTGATGTGCCACAAACAAAATTATTCTTTTGCTTAGAAATAAAATAAAATACTAAAGTTTGACTTGCAGTTTTAACTTTTTCTACATCCTTAACATGTTCTCAAATCACTCTCCAGTTTATTTTGGTTTTATGTGACAGGCCAAAACAGTCAGGAACGACAAATAAACTCACTAATGCAAATAAAAATACCAGAAATTTGTTTGAATTCACTGCAAGAATACAAAATCTTACCAACTACTTCGTGGTCTAGTTTCTAAATATGTTAGTGTGCTTGAATTAAGACAAAACTAACTTATTAGCATTTTTTCAGCAAGAAATCGGAGCTAATTTTAAGTCAATCATTTCTTTATATTAATAAAAAAGTATTTAATTTATAAGAAGTATTGCTATAAGTGAAATAATCTGCCAGTGCAGTAGTACCTTTTAATAAAAATTAAGGAATTATTGATTTAAAATAAGCTCTTATATTTTGTGGAAAGTTAATTGTAAGTTAGTTTCATTTTATTTTAATATATTTGCACTAAACTTGACCAATTTTGGTAGGATTTTGTGTTTTTACAGTGAAGGAGCAACAAAATCACATTTACTGTCATATATACAGTAAGTGTCAATATTCCTAATTCCTTTCAAATATTTATAAAGTAGCTCCACAAAATCAATTACTTTGATCATAAAAAAAAATCACAAAAACAATTCTGAATTCCTGGAGGAATGTGAAAAGACGCTCAATATAATTTAATTTTAAGAGGTTCATTAGTATTTGGGTTTCATCATCATATTCAGGAGTAACCGGCCCTTTAAGAGCCTTCTTGACCTTGTTGTGGCTCAAAGTGAAAATGATAATTCAGTTGGTGCAGCTGAGTTATCAGCATCTCTGTGTGACGCTGTGTAATTTCCCAGCAGGTGCAGAAGGAGCCCTCTGCTGTGGCTCCATGGATGTAAAACGCTCGGCGCTGATCGACCAGCTGGACCCTGTTCGGTTCGACCCGCATCCTGAGAGGCTCTGGGTTCTGGCGGGTCGCAGCAGGAAGTCTCAGCGTGGATCCAAAAGGACTGAACGGAGGCTTCAACAGTCCTTGACGGATTAAGGAACATGCTTCTGGGTTTTAGCCGCATTAACGCAGAACGTTACCAACATGTTTCTGATCTGAGGTGGGAAATCTGCAGATTTGCACTTTTAATTCTTACCAGTTTTTGACTTGTGTTTTTTTTCCTGAAATGTGAAGATAAAAATAAAATATTTGGATTCAGTTCAGCAGCTGTGTGTGAGTTGTATTATTTACTATAATCCAATCCCTCTGATTATTCTGATTACTGTCTGACTATTAAATATTTACTTTATTGGTTATTAAGAGGAATACAAATAATTTCCAATATGACGGCTTATTAAATTATTAATAAAAACAGATTTTCATTCTTCAATCCTGATCGTTTCAGAGCAAGAGCGGGGTGGCCAGACCAGATGAGTAAAGATTTTGACGTTTTTTTTTTATTAGGGTTGCACAAAAAATGTTTTTTTTGTCTTTGTAAGGATGGTACAGCTAAAAGAAATTATACATAATTTAAAAATTAAAATAATTTTTTTTTTTTTCGTTTTTTCTTAGGGTGGCACAGCAAACAAAATACATATGATTTCTTCTTTCAGCATTTTGTTTTATTTATAAACTAGACATTTCCCCCTGTTATAAGTGAAATAATCTGCCAGTGAAACTAGGAATTTTCATATATATGTTATGGAATTATTAACTTAAAACAGTCTCCTATTTCTGGCTGAAAAGTTGCTTGCAAGTTAATTTTGTTAGATTTTGTGTTTTTGCAGTGCATTCATCCAAACTTGGTTTCCTAATGTCTCCAGAACAGGTTCAGAAGTTTCTGTCTGGATATGAATTTGTTCTTTGGCTGAACTTTGACTCCTGTTGTCTTCCAGTTATCCTGAGAAGGGTTGAGACAGAAAGGCAGCTTTCTAAGTCCTGAAGAAATTTCCATGCCCTTCGGCTTATCGCGTTTTGTCAGAGCGCACAGAGGCTTTGAGAGGCTGAGGAGCAGCAGAGAGTCTGCAGCGTAAAGCCAGGCCTGCTGGGAGGCGTCCATGGCCTCCTGAATGTCTCTCCACACTCACTCAAGATGGCCTGGAGGAGAAACGCATCTGTGCCTGCAGGAAAGATGCATATGTGCTCAGACACACCATTTTTAACGACCAGGTGAACTAAAATATATTGTTTTAGCCAATATTTCTTCTTCTTCACTACATTTGGCTTGAAACTGAGGAAAGTCAGACAGATTAACCCTGTGAAACAGAGACAAGGGGATTAAAATGCACTGAAATAGTTTCCATTTTATGTACTTTACTTGTTCTAAACATGCAAAAATATCCTTTAAATAAATGTTAAAATTCTCTAAACTCAGTAACTGTTTTTGAAACTGTTGGGACAAAATAATCTTCACAGTGACTCTTGAGACTTTTCACACATTCCAGTTCTGTGTTAGGATTTTAGATCTAATACCAGAACTCAGCATGTGTATAATTGTGAAATGGAAGGCAAATTTACATATTTACAACTTATGTAAGTATTCAGTTGACAGATTTGATTAAAGAAAAGTGTAAGACCTGAAGAGAGAGACAGAGGTGAAAATATTTTACATGGAGCCCAATGGAGGAAGAGGTGACATCCTGCACTTTGGGCCGTTTTAAAGAAAACTGTGAGACACACAGAAATGATGTTTATATTTCCTCAAAGCAGACGCCTGTGGCTTTGTTCTGATGCAGAAATTATGTCTGTAGCGTGAAATATGTGCAAACAGCAGCAATTTGTTTGTGAAGAATCAGTGAAGTTTGAAAAAGCGTTCTGACTGCGTCATTGGATTACATAGAAAAAACTAAAAACGGACAAAAATCTGCATGAAACTTAAATCATAATTTTAGAAAAACCGTAAGAGATATCCAAACGCTGAATCATTTGAAGATGGCTACGTGTCTTGGGATTTGTTTAAAAGTTGAATGGAGTTTCTAAGCTGAAGAAGGCAGAAGTAGTAAACGGTCAAAGAGCACAAAGTTTTGGTTGAATTTTGAGGGATTCTGAAGAAGTTGAATGTATTTCAGTGGAGCTGAAATGTGCAGAAAAGTTAAAATATTTTAAAAGCTGAATGTTTTCATATATTAAATTGGTTTAAGTGTGCCGAAGAAAGCAAACGTAGTATGGAAGATGGAAAAACAAAACAGTCTTATGTTAAAATCTTCTTTTTTAGGGGAGGTTATGTGCAGCAATTTCAACTTTTTTGCAAGACCATGTTATGTAAAAAAATAAAGCCTATAAAATGTGCAACTTTTTCAAAAGGTTGCTGCAAAATCAGTCATTTTAGGTCACAACAATCACAAAAAACATTGCAACATCCTGGAGGGACATAACGGGAGGGAAAGTATGAATACTTCTGCCAGCAGAACGTGAAGCAAGGATGACATTATTAAATCATTTTGTGTGAAAATTGCAGCTACCGAACAGATGAGCAGCTGTCATGTTATGGTTATGTTTAAATCATGTTACACACAGATATACTGACACGTCTCCCTCTGCGCTCATCCGTAATGCGCATCAATCTGTTTATTCACTCGCTGCTCTGTGGAGAAATACAATGGGAGGACAGATCAGCTGTTTCCCCTTCAGATAGAATAATTCACTTAGTCGTAACCGTCCAGCACTCTGCGCTGCGTCCTCTGCTCCATTAACAAAAACCCAACAGCTAACCATGTAGCTGATGTGCAACATGTCGCTGTGTTTTTCCAGTGTGCCAAAGGCTGCGTCTGATGCAGCCTGACACATGCGCTAACACAGACGGACAGATGGCATTGTACTTGTGAAGTGTAAACATTCTTCCCACACAACACTCAGTCCTCCTTCCTCTCTCCTCTGTTCTGTCTGCTTGGGACTGAAAGCTCTTTACACACCACTGCTTAGATAAGAGAGCTTTCTGTGATAAACTATTATCATATTGAACTCTGGACCTTCGTTAGCAGAGACATTTCAAAACAAATTACTTGTTTGCTATTTTCATGATATGTTGCAGCCATGCAACTCTGAATTTCCAAATGTATTTTTGTATAATTACTAACAATTTATCTCTTTTATTGATTTACAAAGTCTAACAATTATTTTAGTTATGAATAATTAATTATGAATTGATTAATCAATTAATCTGATTTTTAAAAATGGCCACAATGTGCAAAATTTTCATTTTTCTTCACAGTATCAGAAACACATAAATAAAAATTCAAATAAACAAGTAAAAATAAAAATAAAATATTGCCAAAATGCATAGAAATGTGCTGATAATTCTTGGATTAATTGATTAATAATTGGATAGAAAAATGTGCTTACTAGTAAAAAGAGAAAATAGAAGATATTTACAGACAAAGAAGGTAAGTTTTTGTAATTTTAAATTCAAAATGTATATTCTTTTGTACAGTTTTGGCTTAATTACTACTATGACTGTTCTTTAACAAATGGTATTTTTGGGTTTATATACTTCAGTTACCAATTAATTAATTACTAAATCAGCTGATGATTATTTCAGTAATTGATTAATCCGATTAGCTGTTTGCGCCCAAATAAAATTAAAACATATATTTCAGTAAAGTGCCATGTTCTTGTGTTTTCCTCTTTGGTTAATTATCTCCTTGGTTTTCTTTTGAGACTTTTTTCAAGCTGTGTTTTTATTTTTCTAGCTTCTAGTGGGCGTTGTACTGGAGCAGCTTTTCTGCTGCTTCTTACTGCATTATGTTTTTATTCAGTCAAACTTCAGGAATACAGCATGCAAGCTAATGCAGTACCAAGTGCTTTTAAAAAAGTTAAAACATAAAACAAGCTTGCAAACAGTAAATTACCCATAAAACATAATCAAACATGATGAAAAAGGTCAAAGAAGTTTCAAGTCCCAACCTGTGCAGCAGCAGCTTTTAGCATATCCATAAAAACTCTGATTTGTCCAGAATGGAGGGTTATTATCACTTTGTTCTGACCTTAATGAGAGATGCTGCTAGGTTTTATGGATTTTTGTGCAGTTTGATCTCAGCTCTAATGAATTTGGTGAATTTGTGTTTGGTTTCTTTGAAAACTAAACACTGTTTGAGCTCATTGTTTTTCCTTGTTAGTTTTGTTTAGATTTGCCTTCAGCTCTTCTCCTCACAGCTGGTCCTAATTTGCTAATTGCTCCCCTGCTGTGATGAAAAGCAAATTTGATGACAAAGTGTGGAAGAATAGAAAACGCTTAATATGATAAATGATTAACTATTACCCTGTTTTTGTTTACTTCTCTAATTTTGTGTGCCTCCATGAGAAAGTCCTCACCTTTATTCTCATTTACATAACACATTTAAAAAAGCTGATGGACCTACTTTACAATCTCACCAAACAATAAAATGAACAGTAACCAAAACACAATGAAAGCTATAAAAATCAATCCATAAAATATAGATTCGTAAAAACTCTCTAGTTTCTTATGTTCTATTCAGTCAAGTGATTCAGATTTAGTTAGAAATCTAAACATTTTGTAAATATTTGCATCAAACTTATAAACTAAATATTTAGTTTGAAGCTAAATATTTAGCTTGCTAATTAAATATTTAGTTCTACTAACTAAATGATTGACATGTAACTATTTAGCTTGCTAACCAAATAATTAGCATTGCCAACTATATGTTTTGTCTGGAGTTAAATATTTAGCTATCTGACTACACTTTTAGTTTAAAGCTTAATATTTGGCTTATCTGCTAAATATTTAATTCCAAACTAGATATTTAGCTTGCTAACTAAACTTTCAGTTTTACTAATTAAATATTTAGTTTAACTATTTGGCTTATGAACTAAATAATCAGCATTACCAACTACGCTTAGATTAGAGCTAAATATTTAGTTTGCTAACTAAATCTTGTTTATTTAGCTTGTAGTTAAATGTTTAGTTTTAAACTAAATATTTAACTTGCTAACTAAATGTTCTGCTTTACTAACTCATCTTGTGCCTAATTAGCTTGCTGACTAAATAATAAGCGTTGCCAACTACATGTTTAGTTTGGTGATAAATATTTAGGTTACTAACTAAATGTTTACTTTGACATTTTGATATTTGTAAGCGATTAAATAAATGGTGCAACCCCAAATTATTAATGTTAATTTTTTACAGTGTAACTTTACAAATAACACACCTTACATATAAATTTATATTTAATGCTTACATTAAATTTATTTCCTACTTCCTTGTTCTGATTACCCTTGGAAGGGTCTTTGCTGTGTGATTCCGAGCAGTATCCACAGTTAGTGCTCCACTGGATACTAAGAGGTGTAATGTCCCCTCAGGATCGTCCACAGGCTTCGTTTTCATTCATCAAACATTGTTGACAAGATGATGAAATTTCAGATGACTTGTGCTCGTCCTGCAGCTTTTCACAATCCACAGAGCTTCACCCCACAGTCCAAATGTGTGCTATCACACTTGTCTGACCAAAGAGGATTTTTGTCACCACGGCAACATCACCAAGCATGCAAATAGAGAGAGGTTTTCTAACAAAGATACATTCATCTGAGCCGCATGAGCTTTATAATTATTACTATTGTCATTGTTAATCAAGGCTACGATCACACTGGATATGTGGTCATAAATAAATCCATACATATCTGATATTTTCAAACGTGACATCAGGCTGTACGGCGAACATCATTGATACGCGACAAACGTCATTATTCTGCGCAAGCGGGAAGAAAAACAACATCCATGGCGGATGATGATGAGGATTAAGTTGTCAATTTGATGCCTCCGGTCGGAAGACAACTTCAAAATCGTAAGATACGTTCCACCATTAGCATCCACGTTTACTTCCGCAAACACTGAGCACCTCTTCTTTTTTTGGCAGCTGCCAAAACATTGAGCACGCTCTCTACTGCGCATGCGGGGCACTTTCAGGTCGTTTGCAGTTCACACAGGAGATCAGGTAAACCGGATATATTTGGAAGTGTGAACGACCACTCAATCAATCAATCAATCAATCAATCAATCAATCAATCAATCAATCTGAATCCACAAAAAAAAAAATTTAAATCGGAATTGAGATTTAAGGCCTGTTTTGGTGTCGTAGCCTCAGACATAATTTTCTATCCATCTCCATGTAACAGACCTTTATGGCTGACACTAATGTTAGCCTGTGTGACATATATTGTTGTTTAAAATACACTCTGTACTTGTGTTGTTATACTTAAAGTGTGGCCACTTTAGATTTAAAACTAATAACTGCCTAAAGTGAGTTTCCTGTACGAACCTTCAGTTTCTAAATGGACTTCCAGTCAAGTCAAAATGAGTCAGACTACAGTTTCCAGTTATCAGCAACACTTAGCTCATGTATTTAGCTCAAGGGAATAAAATAGAGCTTTACTCGGTGCATTTAGTATACATTTCCCGCCTCTCCTCTCTTGGATGTGCTGCTGTTCCAGTGAGCAGAGCCGCAGTGTGAAGCACAAATAGGACACAGCTCTCCAAAAAGTAGCACAATCCCCAACATGGTGGCAGGGGTTTGATGATACGATCGTCCGATTTGGTTGGTTTGTGCTCAGAAAGCCCCCAGTTGTACATAGAAGCCCACTTTTCTCTCAATACATTTTTAGCTGGAGAGCTGATTGGCGAAGCAGAAAACACCAGATCCCATCAGACCTGGCTCGGCCGCAGAGCAGAGAAATGGGTTCTGTAACATGTCAACATGTGTCCTATTTTTTATTCTCTCATTGTACTTGAACATCCACACTATCTGAAGAATCGAGGCTGGCAAATTATGATGTGTTTTAAAAGGGGATCTATTATGTGAAATTCACATTTTGTATGTTTTTGTACTTCCATTTGGAGTTCTACTGTGTCTAAACACAGACCAACCGCTTTAAATAAAACCACCCAGATGTTTTTTGGCAATAAATTAATGTTTTTTTGGTGTCTGGTAAATGAGCTGTTTCAAAATCTTCTGGAATGTAAAGTAACAAATCAGCAAGCACTGCCTGTTACTTAGCAACCCCAGCAAAGCCTAGCCCGTTCCCTAGCAACCCAAGATGAGCTCCAGCACGTTTGGTCAGCTGGTTTTACTGCTGTATGTGCTGTACAATGGCTGCTGGAAAAGAGTTTTGTTGTTGACTTTCCATCCAGAAATAATTTGCTGCATTCTTGTTGGTTGTGCAGGAGGCTCTACTACTGCTTTTCAAAGATGTACGGTTATATAATTGTGCAATAAAATATGCAGAAGTGAGCAGATTAAAATCTCAGCATCTAAGAATGATTTTGTGTAAAAATTCTTATAAACATGTTTTGTGTAGCCCATAGACCTACTCTAACCTGTTTAAGAAGCATTTAGGTCACCTTTAAAGAGAAATAAAACATAAAACAATGGACAGTAAAAGTGTAACTAACCCCAAAATCTAATTCTTTTCTGATAAACTGTCTACATCGGTTATTTAAGGTTATTTAGGGTTCTTGATATTTCTCAGAATTTTGACATTTTTGTTAAATTTCTTTAGTTCTGCAACATTTTGCCTAAAACTTTTTTTTTGTCTCCATTGACACAAAAAAAAGTTTCTAAATTTGTCTCCAGCATGATTTTTTAAAATAAAAATTGACCACTGGATTCTGAAAAGTCACTAAATATAATGAAGTTTATAATTTAGCAACAGTGTTTCTCTGATCCTGACCTCGCTTACTGCCCTTCGTTAACCTCTATACTCAGTATAGTTATGCTTTCGCAGGGGAGTTTCACTTCAACATGTATTCCTGTATTAATAAAATAAAAGCAATGTATAAAATAAACTTTATTTCAGTTGGCTTTTTTTGTATATTATCATTTTAGCAGTAACAGGTAGCACCAGCTGTGTCTCCATTCACCAAATATTTACTGGAAATACGGCAATTTTAGAAAAACAAACTAGCCTTTCAATGAGACGTTTTGACGTTAGGATGAGGTGGTTTGGTTTGGCTGTATTGAAATTGGTTTATTTCACAAAACTGCTTCACTTTTTTCACATCACAAGTCACATGATCACCAACAGGATGCTGCTGGCATAGAAACCGTGAAGAAGACGACAGGAAGTTGTAGGAGGATTTTAAATGACTTATTCACATGTGATTTTAATTATGTTTCTTACTTAATGGAAACACTACAATTGTTTTTTTTTTTTTCAACATTAGTGGAATATACTCAAAGCTATAAGGCAGGTACAGCGTCTTTTAGTAAGAATGTCCGGGTTTGAATCCTGGTTTGGGATCTTTTTTGTCGGCATGTCCTGCCTTTCATGTGTTGGTTTTCTATGGATCCTTCGTCCCACCGTCCTAAAACGTGACTGTTAGCTGGTTGACTGGTCTCTCTTTGGTATGAGTGACTTCCTGTTTGTTTCATCTGTGCTGATAAAAAAAGTCTAACTGTAAACTATGACTTTCCACTCGCTCTGTAAAGCCGAGCCCGGTCTGAAGGTTACATTAAATGATGTGAAGCCTTGTGGACGCAGTGAGGCGGAGGGGAGATGTGGGCTTGGCCGGTGGGCGGGTCTGCTGGGTCCTGGCCCGGGTCCACCCCGTGTTCTGTGCCGAGGCTTCTGCCTGGCGCTGCGGCGGTTTTTGTCCGCGTCCGTCAGTGGCTCCCGGGGCCGGCTGACGTGGCCAACCCCTCCACCCTCACTGCTCCTCCCACAACTTCACTGCAGACGACCGCTGGCTCCACTTCTCTGCTCGTCTAACCGCGCAGCATGGACGCAGGGACAGTCTGCATGTAAATGCTAACAGGCAGTTTTAGCACAATGCTGTGCTGATAGGAAGTATTTATTACTTCTTTTTTAGGTAACTGTATGACTGAATGTGTCACAGAAGTTATAGACCCACAAACATTTGTGCTTCTTTAGCACTGCAAAAACACAAAACGTTGCCAAGTAATTCTGCTGTTTTAGTGGAAATATCCTAGAAGATAAAACTGACTCATACAAATAATTTTTCAGCAAGATATAGGAGCTTGTTTTAAATCAATAATTCATTAATATTTAAGAAAAAGTAGTTCCATTGGAAGCTTATTTCACTTTAACAAGACATGTTTCCCATGAAGCAATCTGCCAGTGGAAGTAGTGCCTTTTTAATCAATATTAAGGAATTATTGAGGGCAATTTCACCTAATTTTTCACTGCCTTCAGCATCTTTATGAGAGAAAGCAAAAGGCTAAAATTTTATACGATATGAAAAATGATGAAATTTCAGAGTTCAGTTCTTATGTGATGCAGATGCAAAACGAGGGCTAAAAATTTCACAAACAATAAAGGTTTCATAAATCACACACTTGGATTTATTCTGCTGTTAGTTGAGAATAATCTAGTCCAGGTTTAAAACATCAGGCGTGTATTTAAGATTTATCATGTTACATTGGTAAAGCCACCATTGTCAGGGAGCTTTTTGCCCTCCAGCAGGGAGGAAGGGGCAGGATCTTTTGCAGGGCTCCATATTAGCATATAACTCGTTATTTATGTATTTTTTACTGTCAGGCACGTTTGTGAATCCCCATCTGAAGCCTTGAGATGCTTGTCAGGTACTGCGATGGTAGGCGTGAAGCAGATTGTGCTAAAGCAGACTCCAGATTTAAGTGCGCAGCTGTTGGTAGACCTCCAGGTCCCAGACTCCAAACGAGGCTGACCTAGCTGCTCAGCTTGGTCATTTCTCCCATGTCTCATCTCATAAGCACATGGATAAGAAGGAGCCGTTCCCCGCAGCGAGGGTTTCGGGAGGAAGGGGAGGGTGAAATCTTGCAATGACATGGGATCTGTCCTGATTTTCGCTCTGCCCTATTTGCTTTAGCTTCTACAGCTGTCGATTGGTGCAGGCAGAAAGAGGTGACCACAATAAATAAACTTGGTTTTAGCGGTTTTGTTAACTTTGATTTGAGCAAACAAGATAGAGTCTGCATTTGAAAATTTTAGTCTGATTATTTGATCTTCTGAGCAGCATTAGCCAGATTTTGTCTGTATGTCTTTACTTTTGAGCTTTTAATTCTTTTAGGTGGTTTTTTGTTGCAGTTCAGTTTTAATTTGTTGTGACTTTTTGTTTGTCTAATTAATTTTGCTTTAAATTAGAGTTTTAGAGTGTGTTTGCTAGTTTTTATTAGTTATTTTTATTTAAATATTGTTCAGTTTTATTTTAGTTTTTATTAGTTGTAGTTTTAGTTTTCTCATGCTTTGGTTAATTTTTAGTTGGAGAATTCAAAAAGATCAAAGTTTTGTGATTATATTCACATCAGTCAGGTAATAAATCCTTGACAGATGATACTATTTTTAAAAAAGTATTAAATTATTGCTGAACAACTGACTTGTGTTTTCTAAAAACTTTTGCTCTCCATTTTGTGGACTAGCATAATTTGCTAACAGCCGACATAAACAGTTTGTGTGTGGAGGAAAAAAAATATTCCTCATTAAACCATCGTTTTCTCTACTACCTAGATCCACTGCGTCTATCTCACCTTTCTTCAACCAACAAATCATTACTAATTTTGCATTTAGGATAAAAACTAACATCTTCGTCAGTAAATATATTTTACCCCAAACTCCTCAGGTAGCCTAGCTTTAGCTCCACCTGCTTCAAATTCACTAGAGGAACAGTATGTTAATGTATTTAAACAATAAAATGCAATAAACAAACTGTGTATGTTTATTTTCTTATAAAAATGGAAATGTTTTGTTTAGGCTTATGTAGTTAAATAAAACAAATCTGTAGAATGTGTCCATTTTCTTTGATCAGATTAATCATCAGAATAATCCTTAGATTAATCAGTTACTAAAATAATGACCATTAGTTGCAGCAGCAGAATAAAACTAATACATAAAGGTAATAATCTTATCCATTGTGCAGAAGGAAAACACAGACAGGCTTCTCTGCAGACACTCACCCACACAGTTAATGGTACAGTATGTACATGACATTGTTTTTTTGTGTTATTTTCCATCTGCTGAGATTGCTGTTCCTCCATCAGTCTGGATTATTCAAAACTATATAATTTACCATCTGTTGGTACAGGGATTTTTTAAACTGTCATAATCGTCAGGACCCTGCAGTGTTTGGGGTTGAATTCCTTTTATCTTTGTGTTTTCATAATTTCCATGTGATTTTTTTCTGCTCTATGTTTTGCAGTATTCTATTTATTTCTCCGTTTCATTATTGTTACTAATGTGTTGCCAGACTGTCCCATTCGTTTATGTTTAGTTTTT
>NW_006800284.1:639177-654438 GCF_000485575.1 Poecilia formosa
ACTTGCTAACTAAATGTTCTGCTTTACTAACTCAACGTGTTACCTAATTAGCTTGCTGACTAAATAATAAGCGTTGCCAACTACATGTTTAGTTTGGTGCTAAATATTTAGGTTACTAACTAAATGTTTACTTTGGCATTGTGATATTTGTAAGTGATTAAATAAATGGTGCAAACCCAAATTATTAATGTTAATTTTTTACAGTGTAACTTTACAAATAACACACCTTACATATAAATTTATATTTAATGCTTACATTAAATTTATTTCCTACTTCCTTGTTTTGATTACCCTTGTAAGGGTCTTTGCTGTGTGATTCCGAGCAGTATCCACAGTTAGTGCTCCACTGGATACTCAGAGGTGTAATGTCCCCTCAGGATTGTCCACAGGCTTCGTTTTCATTCATCAAACATTGTTGACAAGATGATGAAATTTCAGATGACTTGTGCTCGTCCTGCAGCTTTTCACAATCCACAGAGCTTCACCCCACAGTCCAAATGTGTGCTATCACACTTGTCTGACCAAAGAGGATTTTTGTCACCACGGCAACATCACCAAGCATGCAAATAGAGAGAGGTTTTCTAACAAAGATACATTCATCTGAGCCGCATGAGCTTTATAATTATTACTATTGTCATTGTTAATCAAGGCTACGATCACACTGGATATGTGGTCATAAATAAATCCATACATATCTGATATTTTCAAACGTGACTTCAGGCTGTACGGCGAACATCATTGATATGCGACAAACGTCATTATTCTGCGCAAGCGGGAAGAAAAACAACATCCATGGCGGATGATGATGAGGATTAAGTTGTTAATTTGATGCCTCTGGTTGGAAGACAACTTCAAAATCGTAAGTTATGTTCCACCGTTTGCATCCACGTTTACTTCCGCAAACACTGAGCACTTCTTCTTTTTTTGGCAGCTGGCAAAACATTGAGCACGCTCTCTACTGCGCATGCGGGGCACTTTCAGGTCGTTTGCAGTTCACACAGGAGATCAGGTAAACCGGATATATTTGGAAGTGTGAACGACCACTCAATCAATCAATCAATCAATCAATCAATCAATCAATCAATCAATCTGAATCCACAAAAAAAAAAATTTAAATCGGAATTGAGATTTAAGGCCTGTTTTGGTGTCGTAGCCTCAGACATAATTTTCTATCCATCTCCATGTAACAGACCTTTATGGCTGACACTAATGTTAGCCTGTGTGACGTATATTGTTGTTTAAAATTCACTCTGTACTTGTGTTGTTACACTTAAAGTGTGGCCACTTTAGATTTAAAACTAATAACTGCCTAAAGTGAGTTTCCTGTACGAACCTTCAGTTTCTAAATGGACTTCCAGTCAAGTCAAAATGAGTCAGACTAAAGTTTCCAGTTATCAGCAACACTTAGCTCATGTATTTAGCTCAAGGGAATAAAATAGAGCTTTACTCGGTGCATTTAGTATACATTTCCCGCCTCTCCTCTCTTGGATGTGCTGCTGTTCCAGTGAGCAGAGCCGCAGTGTGAAGCACAAATAGGACACAGCTCTCCAAAAAGTAGCACAATCCCCAACATGGTGGCAGGGGTTTGATGATACGATCGTCCGATTTGGTTGGTTTGTGCTCAGAAAGCCCCCAGTTGTACATAGAAGCCCACTTTTCTCTCAATACATTTTTAGCTGGAGAGCTGATTGGCGAAGCAGAAAACACCAGATCCCATCAGACCTGGCTCGGCCGCAGAGCAGAGAAATGGGTTCTGTAACATGTCAACATGTGTCCTATTTTTTATTCTCTCATTGTACTTGAACATCCACACTATCTGAAGAATCGAGGCTGGCAAATTATGATGTGTTTTAAAAGGGGATCTATTATGTGAAATTCACATTTTGTATGTTTTTGTACTTCCATTTGGAGTTCTACTGTGTCTAAACACAGACCAACCGCTTTAAATAAAACCACCCAGATGTTTTTTGGCAATAAATTAATGTTTTTTTGGTGTCTGGTAAATGAGCTGTTTCAAAATCTTCTGGAATGTAAAGTAACAAATCAGCAAGCACTGCCTGTTACTTAGCAACCCCAGCAAAGCCTAGCCCGTTCCCTAGCAACCCAAGATGAGCTCCAGCACGTTTGGTCAGCTGGTTTTACTGCTGTATGTGCTGTACAATGGCTGCTGGAAAATTGTTTTGTTGTTGACTTTCCATCCAGAAATAATTTGCTGCATTCTTGTTGGTTGTGCAGGAGGCTCTACTTCTGCTTTTCAAAGATGTACGGTTATATAATTGTGCAATAAAATATGCAGAAGTGAGCAGATTAAAATCTCAGCATCTAAGAATGATTTTGTGTAAAAATTCTTATAAACATGTTTTGTGTAGCCCATAGACCTACTCTAACCTGTTTAAGAAGCATTTAGGTCACCTTTAAAGAGAAATAAAACATAAAACAATGGACAGTAAAAGTGTAACTAACCCCAAAATCTAATTCTTTTCTGATAAACTGTCTACATCGGTTATTTAAGGTTATTTAGGGTTCTTGATATTTCTCAGAATTTTGACATTTTTGTTAAATTTCTTTAGTTCTGCAACATTTTGCCTAAAACTTTTTTTTTGTCTCCATTGACACAAAAAAAAGTTTCTAAATTTGTCTCCAGCATGATTTTTTAAAATAAAAATTGACCACTGGATTCTGAAAAGTCACTAAATATAATGAAGTTTATAATTTAGCAACAGTGTTTCTCTGATCCTGACCTCGCTTACTGCCCTTCGTTAACCTCTATACTCAGTATAGTTATGCTTTCGCAGGGGAGTTTCACTTCAACATGTATTCCTGTATTAATAAAATAAAAGCAATGTATAAAATAAACTTTATTTCAGTTGGCTTTTTTTGTATATTATCATTTTAGCAGTAACAGGTAGCACCAGCTGTGTCTCCATTCACCAAATATTTACTGGAAATACGGCAATTTTAGAAAAACAAACTAGCCTTTCAATGAGACGTTTTGACGTTAGGATGAGGTGGTTTGGTTTGGCTGTATTGAAATTGGTTTATTTCACAAAACTGCTTCACTTTTTTCACATCACAAGTCACATGATCACCAACAGGATGCTGCTGGCATAGAAACCGTGAAGAAGACGACAGGAAGTTGTAGGAGGATTTTAAATGACTTATTCACATGTGATTTTAATTATGTTTCTTACTTAATGGAAACACTACAATTGTTTTTTTTTTTTTCAACATTAGTGGAATATACTCAAAGCTATAAGGCAGGTACAGCGTCTTTTAGTAAGAATGTCCGGGTTTGAATCCTGGTTTGGGATCTTTTTTGTCGGCATGTCCTGCCTTTCATGTGTTGGTTTTCTATGGATCCTTCGTCCCACCGTCCTAAAACGTGACTGTTAGCTGGTTGACTGGTCTCTCTTTGGTATGAGTGACTTCCTGTTTGTTTCATCTGTGCTGATAAAAAAAGTCTAACTGTAAACTATGACTTTCCACTCGCTCTGTAAAGCCGAGCCCGGTCTGAAGGTTACATTAAATGATGTGAAGCCTTGTGGACGCAGTGAGGCGGAGGGGAGATGTGGGCTTGGCCGGTGGGCGGGTCTGCTGGGTCCTGGCCCGGGTCCACCCCGTGTTCTGTGCCGAGGCTTCTGCCTGGCGCTGCGGCGGTTTTTGTCCGCGTCCGTCAGTGGCTCCCGGGGCCGGCTGACGTGGCCAACCCCTCCACCCTCACTGCTCCTCCCACAACTTCACTGCAGACGACCGCTGGCTCCACTTCTCTGCTCATCTGACCGCGCAGCATGGACGCAGGGACAGTCTGCATGTAAATGCTAACAGGCAGTTTTAGCACAGTGCTGTGCTGATAGGAAGTATTTATCACTTCTTTTTTAGGTAACTGTATGACTGAACGTGTCACAGAAGTTATAGGACCCACAAACATTTGTGCTTCTTTAGCACTGCAAAAACACAAAACGTTGCCAAGTAATTCTGCTGTTTTAGTGGAAATATCCTAGAAGATAAAACTGACTCATACAAATAATTTTTCAGCAAGATATAGGAGCTTGTTTTAAATCAATAATTCATTAATATTTAAGAAAAAGTAGTTCCATTGGAAGCTTATTTCACTTTAACAAGACATGTTTCCCATGAAGCAATCTGCCAGGGGAAGTAGTGCCTTTTTAATCAATATTAAGGAATTATTGAGGGCAATTTCACCTAATTTTTCACTTCCTTCAGCATCTTTATGAGAGAAAGCAAAAGGCTAAAATTTTATACAATATGAAAAATGATGAAATTTCAGAGTTCAGTTCTTATGTGATGCAGATGCAAAACGAGGGCTAAAAATGTCACAAACAATAAAGGTTTCATAAATCACACACTTGGATTTATTCTGCTGTTAGTTGAGAATAATCTAGTCCAGGTTTAAAATATCAGGCGTGTATTTAAGATTTATCATGTTACATTGGTAAAGCCACCATTGTCAGGGAGCTTTTTGCCCTCCAGCAGGGAGGAAGGGGCAGGATCTTTTGCAGGGCTCCATATTAGCATATAACTCGTTATTTATGTATTTTTTACTGTCAGGCACGTTTGTGAATCCCCATCTGAAGCCTTGAGATGCTTGTCAGGTACTGCGATGGTAGGCGTGAAGCAGATTGTGCTAAAGCAGACTCCAGATTTAAGTGCGCAGCTGTTGGTAGACCTCCAGGTCCCAGACTCCAAACGAGGCTGACCTAGCTGCTCAGCTTGGTCATTTCTCCCATGTCTCATCTCATAAGCACATGGATAAGAAGGAGCCGTTCCCCGCAGCGAGGGTTTCGGGAGGAAGGGGAGGGTGAAATCTTGCAATGACATGGGATCTGTCCTGATTTTCGCTCTGCCCTATTTGCTTTAGCTTCTACAGCTGTCGATTGGTGCAGGCAGAAAGAGGTGACCACAATAAATAAACTTGGTTTTAGCGGTTTTGTTAACTTTGATTTGAGCAAACAAGATAGAGTCTGCATTTGAAAATTTTAGTCTGATTATTTGATCTTCTGAGCAGCATTAGCCAGATTTTGTCTGTATGTCTTTACTTTTGAGCTTTTAATTCTTTTAGGTGGTTTTTTGTTGCAGTTCAGTTTTAATTTGTTGTGACTTTTTGTTTGTCTAATTAATTTTGCTTTAAATTAGAGTTTTAGAGTGTGTTTGCTAGTTTTTATTAGTTATTTTTATTTAAATATTGTTCAGTTTTATTTTAGTTTTTATTAGTTGTAGTTTTAGTTTTTTCATGCTTTGGTTAATTTTTAGTTGGAGAATTCAAAAAGATCAAAGTATTGTGATTATATTCACATCAGTCAGGTAATAAATCCTTGACAGATGATACTATTTTTAAAAAAGTATTAAATTATTGCTGAACAACTGACTTGTGTTTTCTAACAACTTTTGCTCTCCATTTTGTGGACTAGCATAATTTGCTAACAGCCGACATAAACAGTTTGTGTGTGGAGGAAAAAAAATATTCCTCATTAAACCATCGTTTTCTCTACTACCTAGATCCACTGCGTCTATCTCACCTTTCTTCAACCAACAAGTCATTACTAATTTTCCATTTAGGATAAAAACTAACATCTTTGTCAGTAAATATATTTTACCCCAAACTCCTCAGGTAGCCTAGCTTTAGCTCCACCTGCTTCAAATTCACTAGAGGAACAGTATGTTAATGTATTTAAACAATAAAATGCAATAAACAAACTGTGTATGTTTATTTTCTTATAAAAATGGAAATGTTTTGTTTAGGCTTATGTAGTTAAATAAAACAAATCTGTAGAATGTGTCCATTTTCTTTGATCAGATTAATCATCAGAATAATCCTTAGATTAATCAGTTACTAAAATAATGACCATTAGTTGCAGCAGCAGAATAAAACTAATACATAAAGGTAATAATCTTATCCATTGTGCAGAAGGAAAACACAGACAGGCTTCTCTGCAGACACTCACCCACACAGTTAATGGTACAGTATGTACATGACATTGTTTTTTTGTGTTATTTTCCATCTGCTGAGATTGCTGTTCCTCCATCAGTCTGGATTATTCAAAACTATATAATTTACCATCTGTTGGTACAGGGATTTTTTAAACTGTCATAATCGTCAGGACCCTGCAGTGTTTGGGGTTGAATTCCTTTTATCTTTGTGTTTTCATAATTTCCATGTGATTTTTTTCTGCTCTATGTTTTGCAGTATTCTATTTATTTCTCCGTTTCATTATTGTTACTAATGTGTTGCCAGACTGTCCCATTCGTTTATGTTTAGTTTTTCTTTTTTAGTTTATTTTAGTTTATTCCCATGTTTCTTGTGCATTTGCATTTATTTCCCTTGGATTATTGTCAGGCTTTTCCTCTTTTGGTTTTCACATCCTTGAGTCCTTGATAGTCAGTCTCCTCCCTCAGATGTAAACCTTTGAAATGCAGTTTTTTAGTGGCAGTCTTATCTCCTCCTCAAATGCACACAGCATGACAATAAACAATTTGATTATCTTTAACAGTAGTGGGCACCGCCAACTAAAATATTAGTTGCGCTAACCTAGTAGTGCTATCATAAACATTAGTTCTGCTAATGCTAAAGGTCTACACCTGCACTGTATTTAGCTGAAGCTAATCCTGAAATGCTAACTTCAAGTCAAATAATTTCCCAGTCAATACCAAAACTTCAACATAGACATCAAACTTAAGACAACTAAAAGTTAAAAAGACAACCAAGTAAATGATTGGTTTAGAATAGGGAAAGCTAATTATACTAATATTTTCAAAGTTAGCAAAAGAGCTAGCGGAGGCTAATCCTAAACCACTAACTTTAATTTAAACAAACCCCCTGAGAACCAATTTAATTTTGACATTTACACGTTTTATGATAACCTTAAATATAATATCTATGTTTTTATGTTATTTTGTTCCTGTATGTGTTTTGTTTGAAATAAAGTTTTTTCCAAAAACTACATTCTTCAGTGACTTCAAAACAAAAGCATAAATATGAACTACTTGAAGAATTTCTAACAGCCAATACCAAAGCTAAGTCATCAAATTTTATCCAACTGAAAGTTTACAAAAACAACCAGGTAAATTATTACGCTCGTGTTTAGGAATAGCTAAGTATGCTAAACATTTTGAAAGTTAGCAAAAGCGCTACTGGGAGCTAATCCTTAAACGATGACATTAATTCAAATAAAAACCTTTGAGAACCAATTTAATTGATGAATGAAATGATATGAAAATATTTTCAAAATTAGCTGAAATGCTAGATGAAAAATTAGCTCTGCTATTAGGACATTAGCATTTTCTTCTGAGTTTGTCATGTCGTTTAGCTGCTTAAAGGTTATTATTTTCAAATGTACTTTTAATCTGACAAACTATTTGTATCTTCCAACATATCTTAGCTCTTTAGGAAATACCTCAGGTAAAACTTGACCTTTGTTCTAACCCAATCAGAAAACAGTATGTCACCGAAACCCAAAAGGCTTTGGAACAAAAACTAGCGCCAAAGTTCTCACATTTTTGAACGATTCTTACTGATGATGTGAACCGGCAGCTTCATGTAGTGCACACTATAAATGTAAAGGCTCTCTGGATCCCTTATTAAATGACTAAAAATAGGAGTTTGGGGTCAGAGTAAGACTGGAGGTCTCTGTCTACTGCGCCGCGCTGCTCTGCCCTGTGTTTGGAGATGAGGGCAGATAACACAACAGCCTCTGAAAGTGGCACATGCTCCTGCTGCTGCTGTCAAAGTGGGTCACACTGAAACTTTTCAATCAGAAAACGACCACAGAAGCCACTTGTATTTCCTTCAACTATAAATATTTTAAATATAATTACATTTCAGAGAATCATAGCCTACAAATCTTGAGAGTATGAAACACAATCACATTGTCATTGGTTGCATTTCCATTACAAATGTCTGCAAAACTTTGTAAATATTCCTGCTACTGTTTAAAAAACACAATTTCGCAATTACTGTTTCTGTTAAATTAGAAATGTAATTAAAATCAAGATTGGGTAAGATCTGATTGTTCACCCGATAAGTCATTAAAAACATCCTCTGACTACTTCCTGTTGTCTTCTTTGTCATTTCCACCAGTAGTAACATCCAATCAATCAATCAATCAATCAATCAATCAATCAATCAATCAATCAATCAATCAATCAATCAATCAATCAATCAATCAATCGAAAAAGATGTAAAAAAAAAAAAAGAACTGCCATTTAATAGACATGTATCCAAGTTTCCTTGATAATGTAAAAAAAATCCATCAACCTGCCCCTTCTTCCACCAGGGGGAACTAAAATATATTTTTTTCTAGTCAAACAAACATAAAGATGAAAGCATCAGTGCTATTGTTATTTGCAGCCGTGGGAGTTTTTCCTGTAATTTTGAGTTTTTTTGTGTATTTATTGTGTTTTGTCCTCTGCTGTGATGGACTCGTGTCTGCAGCAGAAAACAAAACGTAGCAGGCATGTCAGTGTGTGTCAGTGAGCGTGCATCGGATGAGCCAGACGCTCAGGCTCAGCCGAGGAGTACAATCATGAACTTACAGGAAGGTTTGGTGTTGCTCTCTGCAAAACTTTGACACAGAACATCAGCCGCCGCGTAACTCATGCATGAGCATTAAAGCTGTTACATAAACCCCAAAAAGACATTAAAACTTGTCGTAGTTTGATTATTTAGCATCTGTTTATACATAATTGTGAAATATTCATCTATAGTCACTCAGTAGCAACAAAAGGATTAATTAAAAGAAGGATGTTTTAGTGTTGGTGGAAGAGAATCTGGTTACGCCTCGATGTGAGCGCTGATCAGAGCAGGAGGTTCACAGCCTGGTGTGTTTCTGCTGGTGACCCAGTGCCAACGTTAATGACGGCTCCTTTCACACATCCGACGTGCCAACACTGGCAACAGATCAGCAGCTGTGAATGTTTCATTCCACACTGCAATAAAACAAAGTCTTACCCAGAAAAAGAGCAAATAAAGGCCAGAAACTGAAATGTAAACACTACTGTTGTTGAAGAGTGGATGTAAATCCCCGACTTTGTAAAATAATAAAATAATGTCACTTTTCATCTCATTGTGTAAGAAACAACTGGAATTAAACTTTCAGACTGGATCGATGCACAGATGTGGCTTCTAATCACATTTATGTGCTAAATAATCAAACAAATGAATCATCAATTATATGAGTAAAAATGGCAGAAATATAATATTGACACATTTTTCTTGTGCAGATATAAAAGCTGCACTGCACTTTTTGAGCTGAGTTCTTTTCAAACTCAAAAATTTCCAGGTTTTTCAAGAAATTTCTGAGATCAATCTAAAAATTTCTGGTGCAAATGTTCAACTTTTCAACCATTGAAATCTTCTAGTATTTTCTGGAACTTTCTAGGATTTTCAAGATTAATAATAATTAAAAAAAGAAATTCTGAGATTTTTTTTCTAGCAGTTTTTTGACTTTTGAAGATTTGTACATTAATTTTTTCTAGAAAATCTCAAAATTTCAGATTTTTCTGGAAAATGTTCTACATATCTTGCTCAGAAATACTCTATCCATGTTTTTTCTAGAATATTTCTTTGGTTAATCTAAATATTTCTTTGGTTAATCTAAATATTTTTGACTTTTCAAAGCTCAGAAATTTCCAGTTTTTTTTTCTAGAAATTTCAGAGAAAAGGCTCAAAATTTCTTAGGCTTTTGGTGCAAATTGTCAACTTTTCAAGATCAGAAATTTCTAAGATCTTTCTAGAAATTTACACTTTTTTAAGATTAATCAAAATAACATGAATTTTTGTTTCTAACATATTATAACTTTTGAAACTCAGAGAATTCTGTTTTGTCTATAAAATTTCTGAGATTAATCTCAAAATTTCTGAGTTTTCTTTAGAAAATGTTCGACTTGTCTAGCTCAGACATCTCCTTGTTTTTTCTAATAAAATTTCCGAGTTTAATCCCAAAATTTAAACATTTTATAGAAAATTATCACCTGTTCAAACTCAGAAATATTCCTAGAATGTTAATATAATATTTTTGGCTCCTCCTTTCTTCTATCTCCTGAACATTCAAATATGCTGAAGAACTCATGTCAGAGGAATGTTATTTTCTTGACTGGTGAACTGTATCCAGATGGAAACCGTGGGCGCTATGACCCAGCGGAGATCCTTCTCCTCCAGAGAGAGAGAGAAACAGGTTGTGATCAGTTGCGCTTGTTTGATGTCAGAGTATAAAACGAGTCATCAGCTCGGATCTCCATTCAGCCACAAGGGGCCCAAGGAGCCACAACTCTGGAAAACATCTGGCCTTCATGCGGATCGACTGCGACTTCCTCCCAGATGTTAAAACATCCGGATCGACATTTAATCTCCAACATTTTCTGTCTCTTTCAGCGCGATCGCAGTTAGAAATTGACTTTGTGGATTAAAAACTATATATAATAATAATAATTAATTTCTTAATTAATAATGGAAAAGATGTATGGACTTCTGGTTCTACATTTTTCCAGCCGAATACGAATAAAAAAGAAACAATGAAGACGAGTTTCTATGTTTCTCTGACCGGATGGCCGCATCAGTGGGTGAAGTAAAAGTGGAAGAAGTGATGGAGCTTTTGGAACCGACTCAGCCGGTGAACGCCTCCAATGACAGCTTCATTTCTCTCCTACCTGAGAGCGCAGAGAGCCTCGCCTATCAGATCTCTCTGGCGGCCGTCCTGTCGCTCATCACGCTCGCCACCACGCTCTCCAACGCCTTCGTCATCGCAACCATTTCCCAGTCGAAGAAGCTGCAAACTCCGGCGAACTTTCTGATCGCGTCGCTGGCGGTCACCGACCTCCTGGTGTCCATCCTGGTGATGCCCATCTGCGTCCTGTACACGGTCATCCACAGCTGGACGCTCGGCCAGATCGTCTGCGACATCTGGCTCTCCTCCGACATAACCTGCTGCACCGCGTCCATCCTGCATCTGTGCGTAATTGCGCTGGATAGGTACTGGGCCATCACGGATGCGGTGGAGTACTCCAAGAAGCGCACCCCGGGACGCGCGGCCGGGATGGTGGCCACCGCCTGGGTCATCGCCATCTCCATCTCCTTGCCGCCTCTCTTCTGGAGGCAGGTCAAGGCGGAGGAGCTGACCAGCTGCAGCGTCAACACGGACCACATCTTTTACACCATCTACTCCACCTTCGGGGCGTTTTACATCCCCACCCTGCTGCTCATCGTGCTGTACGGGAGGATTTACGTGGAGGCCCGGAAGCGCATTCTGAAACAGTCTCCAAAAAAGGTCGGGAAGAGACTGACCTCTGCGCACCTGGTCACCAACTCTCCCGGATCCGTGGCGTCCACGACTTCGCTGCAGTACGCGAGGCACGACACTCCGTCCAGCGACACCGGGTCGTCGACCAGCGAGAACCAGGTGAAAGTCACGGTGTCCGACGCGCTTTTGGAGAAAAAGCGCATCTCCGCGGCCAGGGAAAGAAAAGCGACCAAGACTCTGGGGATCATCCTCGGCGCGTACATCGTCTGCTGGCTTCCGTTTTTCATTTACACGCTGCTGGTGGCCACATGTGAGACATGTTTGAACCCCGAGCTGTTCGACTTCTTCACCTGGCTGGGATACCTGAACTCTCTGATTAACCCGATCATTTACACCATGTCCAACGAGGATTTCAAGAAGGCTTTCCAGAAACTAGTGCGCTTCAGATGCTGCAAGTCCTGAACTGATCCTCCAAACTAAATGCTTGTTTTATATATGTATAAAACACAAAACCTTTCTTGTCATTTCGTCCTAACTGTTTCGTTTCATACCTGTAAACTGACATGGCATGACGGATACGTTTATTTTTCGGAGTAATTCAATATTTTGATGATTCATGGAGATAACACGTCATTCAAAAAAGCTTCAAGTAATTCAATAAAATTCCATAGGGCCAATCCAATTCTATTTATTTTGATTATTTGCTGATTATTTCACCATTTTGCCATTTCAGACCTCAATTGTTTTCTTTCTGGTACAGAATTTATTTATTTATTTTGTTGTTTATTTTTGTGTGGAAATGCATGAATGCAGTAAAAATATCTACAAGCAGGAAGTCACTTGAGGTCATAAGGGGTCATATTATATATTAAAATATTGGGAATAGCAAGAAAGAGGATCAGGGGAACTAAAAAAGGAATTGACAGTTTTCTCAGCATTTAGATGTTGAATTTGGACCTTAATCTTAGAATTCTGAGTTTAATTTAAAATTTTGACTTTCATCAAAAAATTTAGACTTTTATGTCAGGATTTTGATTTTCTTTCTCAGAATTCCAACTTTTTTCCTCAGAATTTTGACAAAATTGATCTCAAAGTTCTGATTTTAACCTCAAAATTTTGGCTTTTTTGTCATAAATTTGATGTTTTTTCTTAGAATTTTTACATTTTTCTCAGAATTCTAGAAGTTTGACTTAAATCTCAGAATTTTGACTTTAATCTAAAGATTTTGACTTTTTCCTCCAAATTTTGGTGTGGAATTTAGATTTTTTTTAATAGAATTTTGACTTTTGGCTTCAGAAGATTAAAGTCAGACTTCTGAGAAAAACTGTCAGAATTCTGAGATTTAAATCAGATTTGTTTTTTCCAGTGGCCCTAATTCTCTTCCGTAGAATGGAGAAGAATTGACAAACGATTAACTTACACAAGGAATTTTGCCAATTTTATAACCTTTTGTCACTTTAAATAATGAAAATAATAAACTACAGCCAAGAATAAACTCATTCCGAGTGTTTGAGGAACATGGATATGAAACTGTTTATGAAATGGAAGAAGGAAGGGAGGAAATGGCAGCAGGCGGATACATTATGAAGGAAGGGATTGGAAAAAATGACACATTATGACCCCTATGAAACCTCCTGCTACCTTTATTGGAGTCATATTATCATGTTTCCACAACACAGTAAACGTGTGCAACATAAAATAATTACTTTGTGGTTTGTGGATGAAAATGTGCAGCACATTTCCAAGACTACAAAGGGATGAAATGGCAAAGGAGCCACTTCGGTATTTATGACCTTGTACAGGTTTAGTTACAAGAGGAATAGAAATATAATGTGAATCACAAAGAGGAAAAAAAAATCCTTATAATTTGCAGCCGTATAATAAAATGTAGGATAATCTATTTTGATCTATCATGAATTTGAGCAGATTTTAAAGAAGATAATGGGACTGAAAGTTGCTTTTCTGGAATGAGTCACTATTTTCATCAGTGTGTGAATATGGATCAGAAGGGAACGGTTCTGGTTCCGGTTCTGGTTCAGGTTCAGGTTCTGGTTCCGGTTCAGGTTCTGGTTCTGGTTCTGGTTCCGGTTCTGGTTCCGGTTCAGGTTCTGGTTCCGGTTCAGGTTCAGGTTCTGGTTCCGGTTCAGGTTCTGGTTCCGGTTCAGGTTCCGGTTCCGGTTCCGGTTCCGGTTCAGGTTCTGGTTCCGGTTCCGGTTCTGGTTCAGGTTCAGGTTCCGGTTCAGGTTCAGGTTCTGGTTCTGGTTCAGGTTCTGGTTCCGGTTCCGGTTCCGGTTCAGGTTCAGGTTCTGGTTCCGGTTCTGGTTCTGGTTCTGGTTCCAGTTATCAGCCCAGATCAGGAACATTCTGTGACTTTCTGCGGTTTATTTTAATTAAATGTTCAAACAAAGATCTGTCATCAATCAGTCTGTTCCTCCACACTAACAGGATTCATCAGCTCAGATGAACATTTATTTTTTTAAATTGTGCTTTAAAAATAGTGGGAACTCTAATGTTATTTATTTATCAAACTCAATGAGGTGCATACGTCTACATGCTGTTGATTGTTGCTGAATGAACATTTTATTTCACACATTGACCATTGATCAATTGACCATTGATAAACCAGCAGGAAAAACTGGTCGATTTTGGTATTTTTCACATTGATTGATGCCTTTTCTGTGTTTTTTGGCTCAATAAAACAGATTTATTTTAATTAAATGTTCTAATAATGCTCAGTGTCTCAAGAAATGCATCAATCAACCCAGATCCAGCTTTCCTCAAAGTCTGCTTAGCTGATTTTGATATATTTTTAATCTGAGTGTAATCCAAAACTGCCCACTTTCATGCATCTCAAAATGTATTGATAACCTTTAAAACATTTTTATTTATGAAATTCAACAAGCTGCACAACAGAACATGCTGCTGATTGATGCCGAATGAACATTTTATTTGAGATATTGACCATTGATTGGTGCTAATCACAGGAAAGTCTGGTCTATTTTGATCTTTTTCAGATTGGTTGATGCCTTTCAAACCTGAAAACATCCTGTAAATGTCATCGTTAAAGTAATCCAAAGGTTTGCGTTTGTTTTGATCACAATCACAGCCTGCTTTTCTGCTGCACTCAATGATCATCTGGTTAGAAAACGGAGAAAAATAACAGAACCAAACGCCTGCAGGCTGCACCCTGCAGCAGGAAAACATTCACATAAAATCGATGTCAAACAAAAAAAAACACTTCATCTGATATTTGCCAAGCTGAGTGCCATGATGACTTCAATTCTGCTGAACAAACAGCCTCCTGTTTTACTGAGCATGTGTGAACCTGTATGTAAAACCTTACAGCTGCAGAGTCCCACCTGAAGGGAAGTGCAATAGAAAAAATGTTTCTCTTTATTCAAAAACTAAATATTGTGGTGTAAATTTGTGAAATAAAAGCTTTTTAATGTCTGTAAATGAGAGATTACTGCCCTCAGAATAATAAAAATGATGGCAAAATCATATTAAGCAACGTCTTGTGGCTCTAAATGCTTTGGGAAAATATGAAGAATGAAAACAGGAGATTTCATTTTCATACTGTTTGGTTTCTCCACTGACTTCCAGTCCGTCTAATTTCTCTGCTCGGCTCCCTCTGGGAGGAGCACACATCTATTTGATCAGCAGCTGTCAGATATCACTGAGATATGATGGTGGGAAAAGCTCTTCTGCCCTCATAATGTCAGCAAACGCATAAACACACCCCTCCCCATGGGCTTCTGTTTGAGAATTTTAATATGCATGAAAGATGAGTATATTTGAACAAAGCTCTTCCTTAGAGAACTAGTCTGACTTGCACAGAAAGGCTGGAAAATGGAGCAGCAGATGCAGAATTTGGAATTGACCTGCAGTAATTGTTATGATGTCGTGTTTAACAAGATTAATGACGCAAAATGTTCAGTTTTTCGTAACGTATAACAAGTTTTTATTTAAAGACCAGATTAAGAACGCATCAAAACCAGGAAAATATTAA